>NC_043959.1:61870994-61895994 GCF_902148855.1 Sphaeramia orbicularis | reverse complement strand
TGCATTCACACAAACAATTAATTCGGCTCTGTTTTTCTGAATTAATTAACTCAGAAAAACAGAGCCGGAATTTAATTTTTTCAGAAAACAGTTTGTCATTAATTTGGAAAATTCCGTTTATTTATTTTTCCCTAGTAATGACTACTTCCAGGTCAGACAACTGAACTATACTGAAAAGAGCAAAATTGGATGAAACGGCTGCTATCCAGTTTGTGTCCATTTTTCATTTGAGCACAAAATCAGGAAATGGAAAAACAAACCGTTATCAGTTTTCATTGCGGTTTTGAAAATGAAAAAAATGAATGTTTTTTTATTTTTGGTTTTAAATTGAAAAACTAATGAATGAATGATACATTGATTATAATTGTTTCCATGCAATTAATTATCCACATTAGAGAAAAATAAACTATCTGTGGAACAAACATGTTCCCAAAAGAACAAACAAGAAAATCTAAAAGAGTTCAGTTAAGGACAGAGAAAATGTGGAGTAAACAGATAATGTAACCATGAGACTGAAGCTGTAGTCTGATTCATAGTTATGTTATTAACTGTCATTTTACAAAATAACTCTGTCTGTATGACACAAACACAAAACAACTACAGTCTGGTCCAATGCCCAGACAAAGCATGGACTTCAGACTGTGGATAAAAGTGGACTGAGCAGATGCAGAGGCTTTGATCTGTTAGAAGGTGAACGAGCACAGGTCAGTGAACAACTGCACTGCGTTTATGATCATGTGTTATTTATCGGATGGAGATTTCACAACACCAGTACATGTGTGTTCCAAAGGGTTCCTTTACTCTGCAGGTCAGACACTGAGTTATAAGATAAGATAGATAAGATAAGATAAGACTTTATTTATCCCACCATGGGGCAATTTCACAGTTAACAGCAGTAACTGAAAACAAGTGATTGCAGAGAGAAAGACAGAAAGAAACAAGAAAAGCACTCAGAGAGCGCAGACCTCTGCCAAGAGGTCTGTGAAGGACATTTTATTTCAATAAATATTTCTATAAATAAATTCATATTATTGCACATATTTACATCAGCATGGCTGCACATGTAGTCACTCATGATGTGATGGGGGGGGGGGGGGGGGGGGGGGGGGGGGGGGTGTGGGGGGTGGTGGGGGGGGGGGGGGGGGGGGGGGGGGGGGGCTGGTAACTGTTGTCTGTGTTCTTTCCATTGTCTGTTCTTGTGTTGTAAAATCACAATTCAGGATGTGTTGCTGGCTGTTAGCAGCAAAAGCAAAGGAGACAAAATGAAAGGAACACCAAATGAGCTTATGAAATGAAGGGGCTACATTCTGGACACCAGAGGGTTTTTTTTTTTTGGCCTTTTCTATTTGATTTAAAAACATTTAAAAACCTCTGTGTTGTAAAAGCTGATCATCAAAAGCTCCTTTCCAGCCCTCTTTGCAGTTGCAGGTGTCTTGTCAGCAGTTTTAACAGATGTCTCTTTTATCATTGCGTTCTCTGGAGAAAACCCTTTTTGGGGCAGATGGGATTTTTATTCTTTTAGTTGGTGCAGAAGTGACCACTGGTGGAACTGGTCTCCAGTCAGAGCACAGGTCTGGTATCCAGGTCTTACTCTAGCACAGGGGTTACTCTTGCTCTAGCACAGGGGTCAAACATGTGGCCCGGGGGCCAAAACTGGCCCGCCAAAGGGTCCAGTCCGGCCCTGGGGATGAATTAGAGAAGTACTAAAATTACACTGATGATATGAACAGTCAGTCCTTTTACTTTAGGGTCCAAATAAAGCCCTACTTTAGTCTCAAGTGGGTCCGATCAGTAAGATACAATCAAAATAACCTACAAATGATGACAGTTCCAAATTTTTCCTGTTTTAGTGTGAAAAAAAAAAAAGTGAAATTACATGAAAATGTGTAAATTTACAAACTAGCCTTTCACCAAAAATATGCAAAACTAGAGATGTTTTAAGATAAGTAAATGCAGTATTACTAGTATTCTGCCAGTTACTAAAATATTTTGTGTATTTTTCAGATCCACTGTGATCTGTAAGTTGTAATGCACATTTACTAATGATAAGCAGAGGCAGAATAGAGTTAAAATGTCACTTATTTTTCTGAATAAATGTCAGTTGTTTCATGGTTGTTCATGTTATTCACATTTTTAAAAGGACAGTTTGCAGATGTAAACATTTCCTTAATGTAATTGAACTGTTTTCACTATAAAACACATTGAAATGTTTGAAGTAGTCATTATTTGTAGGTTATGATGTTATTATTTCAGTGGTCCGGCCCAGTGCAGATCATACTGGGGGGATATGGCCCCTTTGACAGCCCTGTACTAGAGCAACTTCTGATGTCTCTGCTCCACTCATCTGTTAATAATGCCCACTGGGAGTTTTTACTAAAGGGAAACAAACATTATAACCAAAGAATGTGAAACTCATATGTCTGTTTTGGGACACCTTCATTCAAATGTAGGTTTTTAAAGTGAGATACAAATTCCAATTAGCAGGATAAGCTTATACTGGACTGCAGCTTATTAGCAGCTAATGAGCCAATCACAGCAGAGGACATCCTCCTTCCAGAACACTGATTCTAGCGTCGTCAGCAGTGTTGTATCAGGTACAATCATTATCATATCTGTACAGTTATTTCACCCTTTTTACAAAGTACAGTCGATGATGCCACATTTAAAAGAATGTCCTCATTCCACTAATCTGATTTCAGTTCTTTCATCTTGATCAGAATTACATGAACACGTCTATCCTTGACTAATATCCTCTTCACTGATTACATATGCAAGCTATTTTAGATTAAATGCAGTAATTTGCACAAAAATTAGCCTGCTGGCCTTCATCAGTGCAGTAATTTATTGGCCAGTCTTATATTTATCTCACTGAAATATCATAACTATGATGCCTATACGATAGCTGTCCTCAAAACTATAATATCCATAAGCCTCTGTTATGATACTGTAACATTTTCCATCTGCCAGTGTCGCCATCAGCAGGTATGAGTTTAACTAAACATTTACCAAGGCAACCTGTCATAGTTAAATGGTAATTTAACCAATAAATATGTACATTAAGAGTTTAACCCATAAAGACCCTTTTTTATATTGAACCTTTCCTTAATAATTTAGCACTTTTTATTATAATATTATCCTCTGCATTTTGCACTTTTCAGTAAAAATCAGGCATTTTCCTGTATTGAATTCACTGATCATTAGGCCTGTAACAGTAAACATACTGAACTGAACCGTTTCAGTCCACAGCTGTTTGGTTCAGTCCACAGCTGAACCCAAACAGCACAGTATGATGAGAAAAACAAAAAGGAACAAAAGACGTGGTTCCATGCAGAACTTTAAATCCAACCAGTTCCACACAGACATGTTGAAGGAGCGCACACTGACCCGAAATATGAAACAGCAGCTGATATAAGGTAAAAAAAAACAACAAATATGATGTGAACCTGAAAGGAAGAGACTGAAGACCCTCCAGCATCAGTCCAGTCCAGTTTGGATCAGTTCAGGTCCAGGTGAAAGAGACGCTGATAAGATGGACGGTGTTTACTGCTGATGAACTATGATAGTTCTCAAACACTGACACTAGCTCTGTCTCTCTCTCTGTCTCTCTCTCTGTCTCTCTCTCTCTCTCTCTCTCTCTCTGTCTCTCTCTCTCTCTCTCTCACATATGCTGTATAATGGAGGAATAGAACCAGGGAGTTGGATGTTGAAAGTATTTAGTTTCAGTTTCGTTTCACACCAGCGTTAGTTGCATTAGTTATGGACCACACCCTAGGGTGGTCCAAAAAAATGTTTTTCAGATTCTCTGGATTCGAACCCTGCATTTGGTTCCATATCTGACCAAATTACTTCTGCCCAAATTTTATGCAAATAAATTAATATTCAGAGGCGTCACAGACAGGTGCAGATGTCTGTATATACTGTAACAGAACTAGCCAAATGAATAAGCCAGATTAGAATAATTTGTCATTTTATTCTCCAAATCAAACTGACACTCACATAAAAATGTTCCTTAGAAAGTCCAACAACCACTGTTGGTTTATTGAAATGACCAAAAATGTTCCTGTGTTCTTGACAACTTGTTGCCAGTACTGTTTGTGATCTGCATTTGTTGTTCGGCTACAGTTGAAGTCTTGAATAAGCTCCGCCCCTCTGTCAGTGACATCATTGACAGCTTTAGTGGAATGCCCAGTTTTCTCCTCCTTCTGAAAGTCTGCATCATCAGCCCAGTCTACTGGAGGAACTGTTCAGAATGTTTGTGGCAGATCCAAAGGTTCAAACAAACGCATGGTGCTGGTGGAGACAAAAGCCCTGATCTGCTTCCCTTCACAATCTGAATGGATGAAGGACATCCCAACGCTTTAGAGGAACCAAGAACCTGCATTTAACATCATGGTGTCCACCATCAGCTGCTTCTGCTCTGGTGTCACACTGGAGTCACAGAATGGACCACAACCAGTTCTACACTCCAGTACCACAGATGTGGGCGAGTTACTTCATCCCTATATTTACTCCAGTACCACAGATGTGGGCGGAGTTACTTCATCCATATATTTACTCCAGTACCACAGATGTGGGCGGAGTTACTTCATCCATATATTTACTCCAGTACCACAGATGTGGGCGGAGTTACTTCATCCATATATTTACTCCAGTTCCACAGATGTGGGCGTGGTTACTTCATCCATATATTTACTCCAGTACCACAGATGTGGGTGGAGTTACTTCATACATATATTTACTCCAGTTCCACAGATGTGGGCGGAGTTACTTCATCCATATATTTCCAGCTGAATCCCTCAGACCTTGGTTCTGATAGTCCTGCTCTTCTCTTACAGCTCAGCTCGTCTTGCTGAAAATGAACAATTAGTCCATTTCCAGGAAACTTCAGCAACTTGTGCAACCTCTAAACATCTGCTTTTCTTCCAAATTTTTTTCCTAAATCATCTTTTGAATGAATAAACCTAATGCAGGGTTCTAACTGAGGTGATCTGAAACTGTATGTTGTACCAGGATTGTTGGAGCCACCCTACTGCACCCCCACGTACATAACTGGCGACCCACACCCGTGTTTTGACTAATTACACCCTAGCTGTCCTAAATAAATAATTTGGTTCATTTTGTTGTCAGTGTTTCTCTTCAGTTTGTTTTAACAGAACACCAGTTTACCCTCTTGTAATGTTGCACTTCATGTGGAATTGTTTTGTTGTTCTTTTTCTGCAGAATGTGAACTGACAGACCTGGGATTTATTTGTGTTGTTTGTTCAAAACTACCTTTCAGGGGAAAAGTACAATACTAATATTTACAGTACATTTAATAATATTTTATTTATTTTATTTTCTATTTAATTTATAGCAGCAGAATTATATTATTCCTGTTTTTCTATATTCTATTGTCTCCAAAAACTGGAGAAATTTTTTTTTCAAAAAATTCATAATAAATGCATTAAAGACATTTTGAGGGGTTTTCTTTCTTCCTGTACCGAACTGAACAATAAAACTGAACCATGGCTTTGAAAACTGAAAAACATACCAACTGAAAATTTGTGTACCGTTACAGGCCTACTGATCATATAGATCAGTTCTTAAAACCTAAAAGATGTATTCAGAGGTTGTTATATTATCACAGAGAAGATAAAAAAAAAAGTGACTTTTTCAGCAAAACACAACCGCTGCAACCACTGCCATTTATCAAAACGCATGGATTTATTATTGAACCAATGGTGAACATGATGGTGTTTCCATATTGACTACAGAGTCTATAAGCATTAAAAAACAACAACAAAAAAAACATGTCTGATGCTGCTAACCTGGCAAACTGATTTGTACTGTAATTATGTGAATGTATTGATAGTATTAAAATAAATAAATAAACTTTATTGCAGACACAGGTCCATAAACCACAAACACACAACATACAGAATAAACAGAATAAAACAGAATAAAAAGGAGATACAAAAATATCTATAATATAGTATTAGTGGTTCAGTTATGAAATATTTCAGATAAGGTGATGCTTTTGGTGGCTGTTGAGGTCTTTGAGGTTCAACACCACTGCTTCAAGTACGGCTTCAGTGAAACACACAACGCTGAAGCGCCAGAGCACATTAGCATGCAGAGTGAAACAACTAATCACAAATATGTGATCAATATCAGCACCTGTTTCAGTCTAGTGGGAGCTAATGAACCCAGCCTGCAGAGTGAACCCACTAATCCCAGTAGAATAGAGTATCCTTCCAGTGATCCGTCTGGTACCAACCAGTTCAGAAGTGGTTGATGACACTTTAGCAGCACCTGTTATTGTGGTCAATACTTCAAACACATTCTCTGTCCTTTTACCAGCCAAAGGGTGGAAATAAAGCCAAATGAATTCAAAATAAAGGACACAATGTAAGGCCACGGGCCAGGGTGGTGCCCCCCCCACAGTCCTATAAATGTGCTCTCATTGGATTCCTTGGGATGTTTAGATTACAAATGTAACTGGTAACAGTAAAAAAACTGGGACTCACTGGGACATATCAACAGTTTTATTGACCTACTGTAAAACTGACAAAATGGCTGAACGGAAAAATCTGTAATTTTACCATTTGATACAAAAACTCATTAAATCCTCTTTTTTTTTGATAATTGAACATATAAAGCACAAAATAAAACCTAATTGTGTGCCAAGGAATCCAATGGTAGCACATTTATAGGATTGGGTGGGGGGCGCGTGCAGGAGCGACCATCCTGGCCCGTGGCCTAATGTATTAACAGATGAACAAGTCAGGAAGTGTTATTTTTAAGTAGCTTTAGGGGAGCAAGGGCAAGATTTGGGTTTAGAAAAAGCAACTTAGCCTCCCATGAGAGAGAGGCAGCAGCCTTAGAATATGTGACCTGTTACTTTGGTCCATTATTCAGTCTATTTATTTTCTGTACCTTAGCGCGTCGGGGGAAAACAACAGAAATAAGCTAACCAGCTGATATAGGCTTGCCGAACGGCGGCGGCGGGCTGCGAGGACACTCCCTGCAGCCTCCGAGGTGGATTTGCAGCCACTATTAACTACCAGTGTGTTCAAAGATTGGGTTAATAAATACACTGGGCCACAAAAGGTAATTCTGAAGAGCTCGAAGGAGAAGGGACTGGCTTTGGATAGGAAACCATAAAAGTGAGTTAATGTGCCATGAGGGAATATCTATGGTAGTATTAGTAGATAGCCATACATCACCCTCAGCTCCTGGAAGAATCATTTCTACAGCCAAGTGTGCTGTTGTTGCAACAGTGCAGAGGATGTGTGATCTTTCACACAAGCAGGGTCACTTGTCTGATTCAAGGCTCAATTCACCCAAATCACACACACAAAAAAAAATAAATAAAAAAGCTCCCAGCAGATATCCAGGCTGGAGAAAGGACTTCACTTTACCCTCCAGTATCCAGGTGTGCTTTTTAGGCACACTTTGCACTTCCTGTTAAAAACTTCATATTATTTTTCACAGTTTAATAAGGTTAGAATTCAAAAGTTGTTCATTTTTGCATGATCTTTAAAATTCTGTCCACCAACTCAAATGTGCACATTGTAAACAAAAGAAAATGACCAGACTAGCATCTGTCTGCCAAGTGTGCATAAAACACACTATTTCTAACATTAGAACCACTGTTTTGATCCAAAGCCTTTAAGGCATAACTCCTGCTTTTACTGAGATCTGAGCTTCATTTGAGAGGGGAGGGGCTAAAGTCATTTATTAACGATGTTAATGTTGGAGTTAATCATTGACATATGCCAGGCTGCAAAATCCAATAATATTTAATCCAGTTTTTATGTAGTATTTTGAAAAAAAAACATATTTTGTTTTTGTTTTTTTCATCAAAAAATGTACCGACATCATGATAGAAAAGAGATCGTTAAAGGGTTAAAAAAAAAAAGTAAAATGAATGATTATTTGATCTGTATGATTAGGACTGACCTGGATTTACAAAAATAAAATCACAATTACAGCAGAAAAATAAATCAATATATAATATTTAATAGTTTGATTTATAGGTGTGCATTTTACGCACACTTGGTGACAGATGCAAGTATTATTGAACATTTGACCTAGCGCCAAAAATAATAATGCAAATTAACCAGTGTTGGAGTTAATCACTGACATATGCCAGGAGGAAAACATCTAATAATATGTGATCCACTTTTTATGTAGTATATTGAAAAAAATATTTTTTTCTGTTTTTTGCATCAAAAAAAATGGTTTGTTTCCATTACAAACAGGGCATTTAAAGGGTTAAAAATGTGACAATTATTGAGTATTTGGTATTTTTATTACGGCTCAAGTTGATGAAATAGAAAAAAGTGTAAAGAATTAAAAACAAGTGTATGAAACATTTTTTGACATTATTCCACAAGTGTGCCAAAAAGGCCCACTTAGTGCTCAGTGAGGGCCTTGGAGGACAGGACACCAGAGGGTTTAAACAGATTTTTATGAAATGCCTGCACTCAAACCCAATTACAAAGAACGGATTGAATTTTTTTGCTGCTTAACTGAAACGTGAGACTGTGTTTAAACAAAAATTAGATTCAAAGCTGTTTTTTTCATTGTTAAAAACATGCAGAGTTGGATAGAGGAAAAAAAAAGCGACTACATCAGAGGCTAATTTAAACCATAAAGACCCAACAGTGTTTTTCTATCATCTCCCAATGACATTTTTTCTATATCTACCCTCTCTTAAGTGATTTATCACCATTTATTACAATATTATCCTCTGCATTTTATCAGGATAAATCAGGTATTTCCTATATTTTATTCATGTAGATGTTCATAAAAGCTCAGATTAAAGTTGAGGGTCATTATATCAAAAACAGAGAAAACTGAAGAGAAACTGACTTTTTCAGCAAATATATCATTAACTGAACATAAAACAAGTGTGTCCATCCACTGTCATCAGTCAAACTCCATGGGTTTTACTGGTGAATCAATGTTATAGAAGATGACGGTGTTTCCATGGTAACTACAGAGCCTCTGAACGTCCAAAATGGGTCATACTGTATCTGATGACCATGAACAACGTAAAACTGTATTTTACACTATTATTGACATGGATGATAGGATTAATCCAGTGGTTCCCAAACTTTTTACAGTGGAGTATCCCCCAAAATACACTTTTTTAGCCAAGTACCTCCAACTCTCGCTTCAGCATTTTTGAGTGAAAAAATTTGGTAAAATTTTCAAAACTTTGTAAAGAAACAATATACTGTATATTTAACTGTAAGATAAAAATAAAAATGTTTTGAAGTACATTTTGTGTGCAAATATAAAACTGAAAAGTCCCCTCTTTCATTGATAGTAAATAAATTGATCATTAATTAACAAATGAATATTTTAGCAACAAAATAATTACTCAGCTTCTCAAACTCATTTTGAATAATATAAAATAGAAAACATTCTTAAAATATTACCAAAGCTTAAACAAGATGATTGATAATAAAGCTATTAAATGAATGGACCTTACTGTGTTTTATATTTCATTATTAGTTGTCATTATTTCTTTTGTATTTAGTACATTATGACTTATTTCATGTATTTTTCCCCAAAAAATTTCAAGTAACCCCCCCCCCCCCACACACACACACACACACCACACACACACACACAACACTGACATTATTTCTATATTATTCCTGTTATTATTCACTGGTCAGACCCACGTCAGATCAAATTCGGCTGAATTTGTCTCCTGAACTAACATGAGTTTGACAGCCATGTTTTAAAGTGGTAGTTGGCAGATGTAAAACATTTTCATCAGAAAATTTTACTTTTTCACTCTAAAACAGAGAGGAAATTTGGAGTTGACATTATTACCTCCGCCAAGGAGGTTCTGTTTTGTTTGTCTGTCTGTTTGTCTGTCCGTTAGTGTGCAACATAACTCAAAAAGTTATGGACAGATTTGGAATGAAATTTTCAGGGTTTGTTGGAAATGGGATAAAGGAAGAAATGATTAAATTTTGGTGGGTGATCGGGAGTGGGGGGGCCCACGGGGGGGCCCATTTCCAACAAACCCTGAAAATTTCATCAAAATCTGTCCATAACTTTTTGAGTTATGTTGCACACTAACGGACAGACAAACAGACAGACAAACAAACAGACAGACAGACAAACAAACAAACCCTGGCAAAAACATAACCTCCTTGGCGTGGGGGGGGGCCACAGGGGGGGCCACTGATCAGCCTTGGCGGAGGTCTGCGCTCTCCGAGTGCTTCTAGTTTCTATATATTCTGTTATTATTGACTGGTCTGGCCCACTGCAGATCAAATTCGGCTGAATGTGGAACTGAACTAAAATGAGTTTGACAGGCCTGGCCTAAAGTCCAGACTTCCATACTGCGTCACATGTGGAACCTGACTGGTCTACTGTGGTTCTATGTCTGTTTGAGAAAGAAGGAGCAACAGAAACCAAAGCAGACATGGAAACACAACTGCAGCACAGACAAAAGACCCAGTGGTGCACAGGACAGACCTGGACCCACAGACACAAGGACCTGGGTTCAATTCAACACCAGGACATGGGGGTGGGGCCTTTAGGCCAAGGGGGTGGGACCTTTAGTCCATGGGGGGGGGCCTTTAGGCCATGGGGGTGGGACCTTTAGTCCATGGGGGTGGGGCCTTTAGGCCATGGGGTGGGGCCTTTAATCCATGGGGGTGGGGCCTTTAATCCATGGGGGTGGACCTTTAGTCCATGGGGGTGGGACCGTTCTGTGTGCAGTTTGCATGTTCTCCTCATGTCTGTGTGGGTTCTCTCCAGGTACTCTGGCTCCTCCCACCATCCAAAGATTGCCATAGGTGTCCTTAAGTAGCTGGGATAGGCTCCGCCCCTGTGACCCTCGTGAGGATAACGCAGGTTCAGAAACTGAATGAATGAATGAATGATGAATGAATGTGGTAGCTGTCTGTTCTGACTGCTGCAGACTCAGGTGTTCAGGACATCCCAGATGATGCCAGTGCATCCATGGGTGGAGCCCACACGAGGCAGGCCATGGGTTGGAGCCCACAGAGCAGGGGCCATGGGTGGAGCCCACCATAGAAGGGACCATGGGTGGAGCATACCCAGAGCATGGGCCCAAAGAGAGCTGTGAGCCCACAGCTGCAGGTCTGTCAAACTCATTTAGGTTCAGTTCCATATTCAGCCCAGTTTGATCGCAGTGGCCAGACAGTGAAATAATGACTGAATAACCTAGAAATAATGACAAATACAAGTTTTAATTTTGTTTTAGAAAAAAAAAAATTGCACATTTCAGGTTGTTCATCTTTGTTTTATTTATGTATTTATTTGTATTTTATTGTGAAGGAATAGTTTTGTAAATGTAAATAGTTTCTCAGGTGTAATGTGATTTTTTTCACTTAAAGTTTTTCCACATATTTTTCACAGTAAATGTGTGTTTGTCATTCTTTGTGGTTTATTGTGTTGTTCTTTTGACTGTAGATCCCATTGGTCTGTATGTGGAAACTGAACCAGAAGCTTTGTTCAACCTGGACTGTTCAGGTTCAGTTATGCACTTTCATCCTGCAGGGCCGCAATGGAACCTTTGGCGGGGGCCAGATTTGGGCCCCGGGCCGCATGTTTGACACCTGTGCCATAGAGGGAACATCATCTGAGTGTCAGTATCCAACTACCAGAGTTGAACCAGAGTGAAATGGAACAGAAACTCTTGAGTCAGTCATATGTGAATAAAGTGTGAAGTGCAACATGTGTAAAAGTCTGTCCAGAGGACCAGAACCATGTCATCAGTAAAGTCTTTCTTAAATCTTGTATTTATCTTTATTATTTCAGTGTTCAGCTCTGTTTGTCTGGAAACTCAAACCTTGTATTTTGCTGATAAAGGGGCTTTAGAAAACAGACATTGTGTTCAACTAGATTTACTGTTCTGAGCTTCTTCTATTTCCAGTTTTTTTAAGCCTAGAATTGAGTTGTTTGATCTTAAAATCTCCTTATTTCACTTCTATATCAGCTGATACAAAAACCTATGAAGCTGAGATTACAGGGACACTGGAAAATACCAGGAAAAGCCATTTGTGGACACTTCAGACCTGATTATATGTGATTTTCTGGTTAAAATGAATGTTTTTTGGTGTTTTTGATGGGCCCTTCATACTTTGAGGTTGTGTGTGGTGTGTGTGTGTGTGTGGGGGGGGGGTCATCAAATGTTGATAGATTTAACTGAAATTTTTGGGGGGCTATTATCATATTGGAGATTAACTGGTTTAAATTACACCGTGCTCTGAAGAGAAAAGTGATTTTGAGAGGCCCTAGTTTGGGTCTTTGTGGGTTAAATGCATTTTGGAAAAGCAGAAGCATACAAGTGAAAAATACCCATGATGCAGCAGATGGATCCTCTTCTGAAGAGCGGTCCTTCCTGTTTATGTCAGACCAGCTGTTTCAATTAACACAGGCAGGAAGATGCAAGATGTTTGTTTCTCATTCCATTCATTTCCATCACGGTCTATCATTTCCATCTTTGCCATTCTGTCTTTAATCTATTTTAAAAGTACTCGAACAGTAACAGATGGGTAGGAGGCAGTTCTTCTCTGGCGTCTATTTGGCTGATTATGTCAGATGGCCACAAAGCCAGACACACAACACTTTTTCTTATTATGAATTATGTAACGCTGAATCACACATGGTTACACAACAATAACTCCCACTGTTTAACTTTGTTTCTTATTATTATCCTTTTGTCTTACATAAGATTCAGCACCTCTTCATCTGGTGGTTAAGATCAACTCTGAATCTTCACTTACTTTACTTTTCATTAATTTGAGGGTTTGGGATTGTAATTTAATTACAATATTAGATATATACCTCTAAATGACTCATAGATAAATGGAAAAATGGCAGAATGTATACATCAAGACAGCGTTTATTTTTCTGAACTCAGAGATGGTTTGTTTCAGTGGATTCATGATGTTTTTAAAGTCATTATAGTGCTGATCGTGGTCATTAGAAACACTGGATGGAGAAGCCATGATGTCACCCTGGCTCATAAACTCAAGTTTGTAAAGCAGTAGTTTGCCATTTGGCTGTGACCATGTTGCCTCTTTAGAGCCACAAATGACCATATTTAGACATAAGAGGCAGAGCTACAGGAGTACAATGTTTCCCTTTGACTTTGTTCATACTGTATATGTTCTATTTTCTGTGCAGAGATGGAAATATAAAAGACAGTTAATGCAAACTCACCCGTTTGTACTCTTTCATTCCTTCATCCAATGAGAATCGATAAGAGAATCAGATCGATAAGCAATATCGATAATGGAATTGGAATAGTTGAACTCTTATCACTTCCTGTCCCTACTTACAAACTAAAGTTTGTAAAGCAGTAGTTTGCTGTTTGGCTGTGACCCTGTTGCCTCTTTAGAGCCCCAAACAGTGGCGGTTCTAGCTTGAATGATGCCCTGGGCGAGAACCCCCTCCGACCCCACCAGGGAAGCTGGAAATAGCATCTGGAAATAACCTATTTTGGTGCTGATAGTCTCATTTTAACCTGCAGATTACGACAGGCATATACCTAAAAATCAGACTTCTTCAAGGTCACGCAGAAAGTCTGTTCAGCATCTTTAATAATACTGAAATTCCATTTTCCCCAGTGAAGACAGGGTCTGCACTGAGGTCACTTCCCCCCAGGCCACGCCCCTCTCAGTCAGACTGAGTGTCTTAAACCAACCTGTTCAACATGACGGAGTATAGCAGTAAACACAGCCAGAGAAATGGACATGGGAAATCTGAAATGAAATGAAGGACAGTTGGACTGGACATGGATCTGTACGAGCTACCAAAAACACGTGGTCCATGAACACTGACATGTGGACACAAATGGAGGATCCAGACCTGATCCAGGGGGGAGGGGATCAGCGCTAGAGATCGACCGATATGGGTTTTTCAGGGCCGATACCGATTATTAGTAGTTAGAGGAGGCCGATAACTGATATTGGGCCGATATTCATTTGCAGTAACAGTGTAAAAACTGGTGTGAAAAATTTGGAATAATGCAAACACTAAACTTCATTTAAATGCCTAAAGCATGTTTATTTAATCAAATAAATAGAAAATAATAGCTCCAGAAGTGCATGGATTTCCTAGACTCAGAAGCATCTCTTATAAAGTTGAATAAAAGCTTAAATAAATAGCTCCCTTAAGTTTTTCCACAGTAAATAAAGTAAAATTTAAATAGAACTATAATGACTTATCTTTGTTTGAAGTTCAAACACAACACAAATACAGGGAGACTCTGGTAAACTCTGGGGCCACATGCTGACATCTGCTCAACTCATCATGCTTCATTTATTACAGCATTTGGGAAGTCTTAAGTTGATTTCATTATTAAATTTTATATTTTACCATGCGATAGCAGGGACCCTGTCATTCAAAACTATGCTGATACATTATTAATGATTAATCTGACAAAAGCTCCATAAAAGTCTAATAGTGTCTGAGTGCAGTTAAACTCCTGACAGAACCCAAACAGCCTTTAGGGCTTTAATGAGCACACACAGGATTTACAATGTTCCACCATGTTCAGATCAATCACTTCTGAATTTGACTCTGTCATCTTCACTTTAATTTTCAGATCATAGGACTAGAAAGCTCACAGCAACATTAGGAGTTGTGAGTTGTAGAGTTCTTCATGTGACTTTAACGCAAACACACACTATTACATTACAAACCAACACAGTCTCATCCTAAATAGTCAGAAACCAACGCATGTGGTCAGAGCCCCACAGCGGCACTACTTGACGTGGGGGGGTACTCCTTCCACGTCAAAATCCGACGCAGAAGGAGTACGCACCGCGGAGAGGTGAAGTTTGGTTGTGAGAGAGAACACGTGTCAAAGGTAAAGGCAGAAAACTCTTCTGAAACTGGACTAAACATCCCTGTGCTCTACATCTGATAACTACTACTAATGTTTCAGAAGAACGTCAGAGCAGAGGAAACATTAGCGGCAGCTCTGCTAACTCAGATGACCTCATAATACGGTGTGAATTAGACTGCTGATAATATGGAGATGGAAACAGTCTGTGAGAGAAAAGCATGTGTGTGGGATTAAGAGAGAGCCGAAAAAACTCACTTCACTTGTTTTATGGAAGCACGCTGAGGTGGAGTCTGATGAGCTTTACCAGAACATGAGTTCAGTCTGGTTCTAAACGCTCTGGTATTAGTAAGAGAGAACATGTATAGAACACAGTCTGATCCCCAGTCAGTCCTAGTCTGTGTGAGGACAGCTTCAGCCTCAACCAGTCAGAGGGCAGAGGAGAGAGAGAGAGAGAGAGAGGAGAGAGAGAGAGAAGGAGAGGAGAAGAGAGAGAGAGAGAGAGAGAGAGAGAGAGAGAGAGAGAGAGAGAGAGAGAGAGAGAGAGGAGAGAGAGAGAGGAGAGAAGAGAAGAGAGGCGCGGCTGCATCTGAGCCGAAATAACCCAGTTTAAATTGATTTCTTAATATCAGCCCGTCGGATTAAAAAAAGGCCGATACTGATATATGTCAAATTCCCAAATATCGGTGCCGATAATCGGTCGACCTCTAATCAGCACTGTTTGGACCTGAAACAAATATACATGGTTTCATCAGGACTGACAACCATGGTCCAAAACTAGGCCCAGAACCAGCTGATCCAAAGGCTCCAAAACTAGGGCCCAGAACCAGCTGATCCAAAGGGTCTAAAACTAGGGCCCAGAACCAGCTGATCCAAAGGCTCCAAAACTAGGACCAGAACCAGCTGATCCAAAAGCTCCAAAACTAGGGCCCAGAACCAGCTGATCCAAAGGCTCCAAAACTAGGGCCCAGAACCAGCTGATCCAAAGGCTCCAAAACTAGGGCCCAGAACCAGCTGATCCAAAGGGTCTAAAACTAGGGCCCAGAACCAGCTGATCCAAAGGCTCCAAAACTAGGACCAGAACCAGCTGATCCAAAGGTCATTTCCAGTAGACCGTGGACTGACCCCAGTGAATATATGCAGGATCTACTGGACTGCAGATTTACTGAGTCTAGTTCAGATCCAGTCCTTTATCCACACAGATACTACTGCTGTGGACCAGCAGGGCACCACTGCATTCTGGGAAATCAGCAGATTTACACCACCTGGTTTAAATTAACACATATTCTGATAATATTATGGCTTTATTGTCAGAATATGACGACTTTAATCTCATAAACCAATGACATTTTTGTTAAATTATGAGTTTTTTTTATAACTACAACTTTATTCTCAGAACATTGTGATTCGTTTTGTATTGGACTTTACTCTTATAAAATTCCAGGTTTTATCTCCATATTTTGTCTTTATACTCGTAGTGCCCAGTGTTTTTTCTTTTCTTCTGTGGTCCTTAATACTCCTCGTAGCTTTATTCTCCAGTTCCTCCGTAGTTTGTAAAACTAGGTTGGCCTCAGTTTCAGTTAGTTTACTAATCATGAGGAGCACAAGGTTCACAATCACAAACTGAAGACAAAAACCAGGAAAGATCTGATCATGAAACCAAGAGCTGCACTAAGAAGGACCGTTAGCCAAAACAATAGGTCATTTCAGGTCTGACTGGACCCAAAAATACAGCATCAGTGAATGTTAGCTGACACCAAACAGGACCCACAGATCTAGGTTTGGTTTCCTGGGTTTGTGGATCCATCTCCTTCTCTTTTCTTTGTCTTTGGGGTCTGTAAACGATAGCTCCCACTGCTTAAGAACCGAAAATACAATCAACCAACAACAGCTCTGCCCCATTTGGATTCAGTATTGTTCCTCAGTTTAGACAGGATTGAAGCCAGCGCTGTCACTCATCTGCCTCTGTCTGACACTCAGTGGGCGGAGCCGTGGTGACTTCCGCTAGCGCTGACGTCACGTACAGACCCTCTATAAAGGATCAAATAGAAACTGCAGATCCTTTTCATTTATCTTTTTTATTTTTGTTTTGTTACTTAATGTAGTTGCTCGTAGCCTCATGTTCTTCATTGGGTCAACTCTGGCAGAGTGTACAGTGACATTTTAGCAGCAGTATGATGAGGCTGTTCTCTGTTTTCATATAGCAGTGTTTCTGCACAGAGGCAGGTCTATAAATGGTTTTCCCCAGATCAGTGTGAAAGAACTTGACTGGTCTGTACAGAGCACTGACCTCTGTTCAAACACAA
This sequence comes from Sphaeramia orbicularis, assembly GCF_902148855.1. Lineage (NCBI taxonomy): Eukaryota > Metazoa > Chordata > Actinopteri > Kurtiformes > Apogonidae > Sphaeramia > Sphaeramia orbicularis. The sequence goes on along the minus strand of NC_043959.1, from coordinate 61,878,858 downwards.
ACACCGATTACTGACTGGCCAGGCCTTATCTCCAATATCAGCTTCTGGTGGCTGAGAATGAGCAAAGGCCTGCAGCAGGATTTCACAAATCTGATAGGACTCCCTCACAAAGCAGGAACGTGACTGTAGCATCATTTCTGAACCCATGTCTGTTAAATACTGTTTTCAAGCATCACCAGGGTTTTAGTTTAATTCCAATAAGGTGTTAACACTGATGAATGATTCTATGGTCATGTGTCAATCAGTCAAAAACATATATCAGTAGTCGCTTTTCCATTGACCCTCACATTGTGTGAATATAACATGCAAGTAAAAATGTAGCTAATGGAAAAACGACAATTTCACCAAAACTCTCATTTTTCAATTAAAAGTTTTTGCACTGGCAAGAGGTGGTAGGGCAATTGGTATATCACACAAAACTGTGATGGACAGACCTTTTTCTGTAACTAGAGTCAGTGAATGAAAAACAAACGGATGTTGACGGACGTTACAACAAACGAAGAAGAGGAGTTTTAACAGAAACGTGTGGACACACCAGGAAACCAAGGTTCTAATAGTTTGGGATTTTTCATTATAATTAGTTTTATTTACTTTAGACTTTTTTTTTTCTCTAATTCAGTTCATTTTATTTAGTTTTTTAGAGCAGGTTTGCTAGTTTTTATTAGTTTTCATTTTTTTCTAAATGCTTAGTTTTAGTTTGTTTTAATTTAGTTTCAGTTTAGTTTCAGTTAGTTGTAGTTCAGTTGTAGTTCATTGTAGTTCAGTTGTAGTTTAGTTGTAGTTCAGTTAGTAGTTGTAGTTCAGTTGTAGTTCAGTTGTAGTTTAGTTTAGTTCAGTTGGTTTAGTTGTAGTTCAGTTGTAGTTCAGTTGTAGTTCAGTTGTAGTTTAGTTGTAGTTCAGTTGTAGTTCAGTTTTTCAGTGGTCTCTTTTCTCTTCTTCTCTGTGCTCCTATTCAAATCAATCCCAGACAGGACTCTGCTGCTTTAGTCTCCATGTTTCCAGGTAGAGTGGGGACCAGAAGACGACTGGAAACCACAAGTGAACACAAGTGACGGAGCAAAAAGTGTCGTATGGTGCCGCTAGCTAAAATTGCTCAAGCGAAATAAACGATTTCAATTCAACATTCACATTGACAATGACGAAAACGAAGGGAATTTATCTATAATTTGTATCTGTTTTAGTTAGTTTTGTAAACACGCAATACAATTTCAGTTAGTTATCATTTTTTTCTTCTAATTATAGTTTTTAATTATTTCAGTTAATGAAATGTTTTTACAATTCTAGTTTTCATCATTTCGCTAGTTTTTGTTAACGATAATAACCTTGCAGGAAACCAAATCATGTTTTTAATTTAGTACGGGCTAGAGGGGTAATATATAACTAGAAAAGCACTTGGAGAGCGCAGACCTCCGCCGTCTGTTCCTTGTGCCAGTATCAACATTGTTATGACCTGAAGGTTGCGATATATTTAACACAGGATACCAGAGGTGATAGGATTCAATTTACACAGTTGTTATTTTTTTACTTAAAGGTAAGTATAAACTTCCTGTTGTTAACCCCTTCCCGTGCCCGAAACAAAAAAAACCCACAGTTGCAGAGGAAAAACAAGGACCAAGGTGAGCCGGCAAACTTAACAGAAGCCAGTATGTGGCTCAGACCAACCCTGTACAGGACCGTCGGCCCTGGCCACAGACCGCTACCCCTACCCTAATAAACACAACCCTGTACAGGACCGTCGGCCCTGGCCACAGACCGCTACCCCTACCCTAATAAACACAACCCTGTACAGGACCGTCGGCCCTGGCCACAGACCGCTACCCCTACCCTAATAAACACAACCCTGTACAGGACCGTCGGCCCTGGCCACAGACCGCTACCCCTACCCTAATAAACACAACCCCACAACTAAAGCCCGTCAAAAGAAAAGCTGAAAACAGGATGTCCAGACTCACCTGGTCAAACAAAAAAACAACAGCTAACAAAATGCTACGGCGCAGCCCACATGTCGCTTCAGAACGGCGGCACAAACCACTGGGTGCACATCTGGGCATGTGCGTTCTGGAGTGGCATCAGAGGTGGAGCAGGAGGTGAGGAAGAGAGAGAGAGAGAGAGAGAGAGAGAGAGCCCAGCACCGTTCAATGTATAGGCTCTGCACTGGCAGGAAAACCAATTGGCCACCTATAAAAAAAAAAAAAACAAAAAACACTATATACGAAATATTATACCAAAAATGTTATCAATGCAAAAATAACAACAAAGAGAGAGAGCGATAATCACCCAAAAAGTAAAGTAAGAATTATAAGAAAAAACAAAAAAACCTCACAAAAGACAAAGCGAAGGGGGGGCAGAACATAACACATGCTTTAAGAAGTCATGAGCTACAGCATCAACACTGCCAACTACAGGTAAAGCCATGACTGTAATTCACTTTGTAAACTTGGACTTTCATTATGATGAGGCTCCCATTCACTCATTCATTTTTGATAAGTCTTTTCTGATGACCTCTACAGGGTTGCTGGGATACTGGAACCTATTCCAGCTGCTTTTTCTGGACACGTCCCTGTTCATCACAGGGTTAAAGTATACAGATGGAAAACATTTCACTCACATTCACTTATGGGGGATTTTGAATCATACATGACCTCTTGGAGGTGCATGGTTTTGGACAGGGATGCACCGATACCAGCATCGGGTACCAAATCTGATACTCAGCATATGTTCTTGTACTCGTACTAGTAAAAGTACTCCAATACAACTGCACCGATACTACTTACAGCAGCAGGTACAGAATAATGTGAGCGGTGTGGGGGTTTTTCTAAATAAATGAGGCTGATCAAAGTAAGGCTGACTGACAGTAGCGTTCCAGATACAGACAGATACAGACGCAGCCTTCTGTCTGTAATCTGAGTACATTCCATCTGTTTTCCAGCTGATGGAGGATGAGTACCCAGACAGAGAATACCAGCAGAACTGTGGAGGTAGAGGATCTGTTCAAAGAGAAAAACTACTGACACATTTAGGACAACTACCCAGAAAAACTACTGACACATTTAGGACAACTACCCAGGGCTGGGCTGGGGGTACGGAGTGGTGCGGACCGCCGCCAGTGGAAGTACAAACCAAACCTGTCACTCATTTGTCTTTTCTCTTCCTGCTGAAGCTAAACTTTTAAACCTTACCAGAGAAAACGCTGCAACATTAGTATCACAGTAGTGTTCCCTCTGTCGTCTACAGGTTTGTTATTACTGACTTTCTTCTTCTTCTTCTTCATTAAACTTTCCTCTTCTTTGGGTATTTGTCCAGTATGGTTAATTCAGAGCGGCGCCCCCTGGTGGATTAACTGACAAACGCTCATTCCAACACATTAAATGTCAGTAGCAGCACTTTGTTCCAGTCAGACTAATGACAACGACAATAAAGCACATTTACAAAAGGAACTAACAACTGGAATGGGATTACTAAGGACTAGGATCAGTACTCGGTATCGGCAAGTACTCAAATGTAAGTACTCGTACTCAGTCATGAAAACAGCGGTATGGGCATCCATCCCTTGTTCAAACGTGGAGACTATTTATGATGCCTCTACTAAAACTGTACGGCAGCATTCTGTGCATATTATTCCACAAAAATGCAGATAAGTTCCAAATGTGCATGTGGGTTCATGACTTCCCAAACCCGAACATAAAGCCTTGTTTATGACAGGTTCTATAACCTCTGACCTGGCAGTAACTCGTACTTTTAACAGCCAGTGGAGCAGAGCTAGCAGCAGCTGTTTGGTTGAACTGGCTTGCCTGTAGGCACACATCCAGGTTTGCAGACTTGGCATATGAAGTGTGTGTGGGAAAGAACAGCTGGCAGCGCTGCTGTCAGCTGTGTTCGGCTGTCTGACAGGACGTGTTCATCCTACTGATGTACGTCCGCTGAGTTTCCTGGCTGCCACTACCTTCCGTCATAATATATAATCATCATGTAATCAAGAGCAGTGTGCCACTTACGAGGGAAGATGGTTGTTGTCTGTTTTTTTTTTTTTGTTGCTGCTCCAGTGATCCACTGAAAAAGTGGAAGTTGTAAGTTACTTGTGGATGTGGTGGTAACTAACAAAACAAGAACCATGGAATACCTCCAGTAACAACCAATAGAAATCTTGGACATAGAACAAGTAATTATCAAAAGTACGACACTGAAATTCATCATGTTAGAAATGTTCCCTTTTTCTTGATGGTAAAACTGTGGAAATGATGTGTTTAACACAGCATTAACTTATGTAATAAAGGAAACAACATAGAAAAACACACATATATGACAAAAAAGATAAATAAATAAGAACAGAATACAATACAATAGAATGTATCTTTATTTTCACTGTTACCTGAACAATTAAAATCCGTTTAGTAGCTCTGTGCAAAAAGATGATAAAAATATCACACAAAATACAGAAAAATTGATAATGTTCAAAAATACAACATCAAACATTAGATACACATATACTACTAAAAATACTACTAAAATATACAAAAATCTAAATCTATACTACAGATAAAATCATACTATACAGATATATAACATATAAGATATATACAGCAGTATAAGGCAATGCAATTTAAAATTTGGAAGGTCTGTGATGAGATGAAACAATGAAAAAGATGCACCAAGATAAAAACTAATGTGTCGGGATAAAAGTAATGTAAACTAGAAGCACTCGGAGAGCGCAGACCTCCGCCAAGGCTGATCAGTGGCCCCCCCCCCCCGTGGGCCCCCCCACCCCGATCACCACCAAAATGTAATCATTTCTTCCTCATCCCATTTCCAACAAACCCTGAAAATTTCATCCAAATCTGTCCATAACTTTTTAAGTTATGTTGCACACTAACGGACAGACAAACAGACAGACAAACAAACAAACAAACCCTGGCAAAAACATAACCTCCTTGGCGGAGGTAAAAATATGAGAGGATGAACACTATATAGAAGTTGTTATAGGCTAAAATCACATAAACAAGACAAAATGACATAACAGATGCAATAACAAAAACACTGAAAAAGACAAAAACATGAAAATGATTTTAATCACAAATATAGAAATGAACCTTTTATGGCTGAGGATCACGTAGTACTTTTTTACAGTACAGTTTGATTAAAACAGAATAACCTGCCTCTGTCTCCAGCTCCAGTCACTTTGCTTCATCCTGACACTGGAACACAAGTATTAGTTACCTGACATTCACAAAGCAGATTGGACTGAGAGGTTCCAAAGTACACACCAAGACCAGATAGATAGATAGATCGATAGATATAATAGATAGATAGATAGATAGATAGATAGATAGATAGATAGATAGATACTTTATTAATTCTGAGGGAAAGTCAAGTATTCAGCAGCTTTACATACAGCAGCCAAGACAAAAAACAGACACAAAACAAAAAACAGTGGGTTGAACCAGGTAGACACTAACCCTCTGGTATCCCGTCCACTAAGGCCCTTACTGAGCACCAAGTGGGCCGTTTTAGCACACTAGTGGAATAATGTCAAAAAAATTTTCATACAGTTTGTTTTTAATTCTTTTACACTTTTTCTGTTTCATCAACTTGAGCCGTAAATAAAAATACCAAATACTCAATAATTGTCACATTTTTTAACCCTTTAAATGCCATATTTGGAATGGAAACAAACCTTTGTTTTTTTTGGATGCAAAAAACAAAAAAAACAAACAAACAAAAAAATTCAATATACTCCATAAAAAGTGGATCACATATTATTAGATTTTTTCATCCGGCACATGTCAATGATTAACTCCAACATCGGTTAATTTACATTATTATTTTTGGCGCTAGGCCAAATGTTCAAAAATACTAGCATCTGTCACCAAGTGGCGTAACACACCTATAAATGCAACTATGAAATATTATATATTGATTTATTTTTCTGCTCTAATTTGATTTTATTTTTGTAAATCCAGGTCAGCCCTAATCATACAGATCAAATGTTAGAAATAGTGCGTTTTCTGCACACTTGGCAGACAGATGCTAGTCTGGTCATTTTCTTTTGTTTACAATGTGCACATTTGAGTTGGTGGGCAGAATTTTAAAGATCATGAACAAATGAGCAACTTTTGAATTCAAACCTTATTTAAATTGTGAAAAATAATATGAAGTTTTTAACACAAAGTGCAAAGTGTGCGTAAAAGGCACACACTGGATACCAGAGGGTTAAGGTTAGTATATATACTTTAAAATATGCTTGCTAAAGAATTCCTCTAAAAGAGCTTCCTGTACAATGAATGATAACTTCAAGAACCTATGTCGCCTTCGCCCCTATGTAGCTGGGATAGGCTCCAAACGACCGCCGTGACCCTAGTGAGGATAAAGCAGGTTCAGAAAATGAATGAATGAACTTCAAGAACGCATGGTAATACAATTAAATAGTTAAAAATAATATTTTCACCAGTTTACGTAGATTAAAAGCAGTCTATCCTGACCTGTAACAAACTTTATTGAGGCTATGTTTATTTATACTGTCAATATTTGAAAAAAACGATCTAAATTTTATTTGGAGTATTTAGAATAAAGAGCTCTGATGTTCTCCTAAAAACGTCCTTGTATTGGACTGTACAGACCCAGAAATGAAAACATCTTAATAGCATGGTTTCCATTACCCTCAGAAATGCGCAAAATGTAACTGTGTGATAGAAAGGTGGTAATGGAAACACCGAAATGTTAGAAAAACTGTCAAAGATCACCAGAAAGTGTTTACGCTCTCATCAGGTGGTTTTTCAGATGTTAGACGTATAGCGCAGAAGTGTCATCCAAACACTTTTTTTTTTTTTTTTAACCATGGTATCGACTTTGGTATCGAGAATTGTGTACTTTTAGTAATCGATATCAATGCCTGAATTTTTGGTATCGTGACATCCCTATAGTATTTATCAGAATTACGACATGTAGCGAGCAAGGTTCTAATAGTTTTAGATATTTCATTCTAGTTTAGTTTTATTTAGTTTTGACTTTTTTTTCTCTAATTCAATTAGTTTTAATTAATTTTTAGAGCAGTTTGATAGTTTTATTTGTTTTGTTTTTTTCTAAATGCTTTGTTAGTTTAGTTGTAGTTCAGTTGTGTTTAGTTGTAGTTTAGTTGTAGTTCAGTTGTAGTTCAGTTGTAGTTCAGCTGTAGTTTCAGTTGTGTGTAGTTCAGTTGTAGTTTAGTTGTAGTTTAGTTGTAGTTCAGTTGTAGTAGTTGTAGTTCAGTGTAGTTTGTAGTTTAGTTGTAGTTCAGTTGTAGTTTAGTTGTAGTTCAGTTGTTAGTTTATTGTAGTTCAGTTGTAGTTTAGTTGTAGTTCAGTTGTAGTTAGTTGTAGTTTAGTTGTAGTTCAGTTGTAGTTCAGTTGTAGTTTAGTTGTAGTTCATTGTAGTTCAGTTTAGTTCAGTTGTAGTTTAGTTTTAGTTGTAGTTCAGTTGTAGTTCAGTTGTAGTTTAGTTTTAGTGTAGTTCAGTTGTAGTTCAGTTGTAGTTTTTTAGTTGTAGTTCAGTTGTAGTTCAGTTGTAGTTCAGTTTTAGTTTAGTTGTAGTTCAGTGTAGTTTAGTTGTAGTTCAGTTGTAGTTCAGTTTTAGTTTAGTTAGTTCAGTTGTAGTTCAGTTGTAGTTTTTGTAGTTCAGTTTTAGTTGTAGTTTAGTTGTAGTTCAGTTGTAGTTCAGTTGTAGTTCAGTTGTAGTTTAGTTGTAGTCAGTTGTAGTTTGTAGTGTAGTTGTTGTATTGAGTTGTAGTTCAGTTGTAGTTCAGTTGTAGTTCAGTGGTCTCTTTTCTCTTCTTCTCTGTCTCCTATTCAAATCAATCCCAGACAGGACTCTGCTGCTTTAGTCTCCATTTCCA
>NC_043959.1:61745808-61870981 GCF_902148855.1 Sphaeramia orbicularis | reverse complement strand
TAAGCCTGTTTGTGTGTGTTTGGCTGGAACCTTTCAGCCGCAGCAGACGTTCCTGTTTCTGTCATGTCCAACACTTTCCTTCCAGTCTATTAGCACTTTCTGCTATGTGACCTTTTATTATGGCGCTCGTTTGTCCAGGACAACAGACGGAAATGAGCTTCTCTGCTAAAGCTGGGCCGTGCATCTTGTTCTTTGCAACTAATGCCAATACACACTGTCCTGGAACTAAATACAGAAATACAAATAAATCAAATATAGACTCACATCTTTTCCTAAAACTCAGCTCTCCCCAGCATAAAAACCACCACGTGTGGTTCCCCGTGGGTCAAGGCGCTAGTTACATTTACTGTCATGTAATCAGAGTATAATTAGTGTTAGGCAGGTGAAATGTCAGTTTAATTTAGATAGTTCAGTCACTATTAGTCAGTATTAGTTTGGATTCCTTTGTGTCAACCCAGTCTCATGTCAAAATGTGAAACAGCTACGTTTAACCACACAGCAAAATGTAGCAGTTTCACCTTAGGGCCTGAAAATTGTAAAATGTTCATTTTTTTTTTTTTAATCCCATTCTTTCCGTTTGCCTGCAGACGGGTCACATGACCACTCAGCTCGGCTTCTCCAAATAAAAACGTGGCGGTCACTTCTCTCATTCTCAGTGGAAAATGGAGTATTTCAAGATAGTTTGGACAAAACAAGCTTTCTGGTGATATTTGTAGGGAAATATACTCTGAAATTTCACACTATTGGTTCAGTTCTTGTAAATGATCTTTGGTTTGTTACCTCCGCCAAGGAGGTTATGTTTTTGCCAGGGTTTGTTTGTTTGTCTGTCTGTCTGTTTGTTTGTCTGTTTGTTGTCTGTCCGTTAGTGTGCAACATAACGCAAAAAGTTATGGACAGATTTGGATGAAATTTTCAGGGTTTGTTGGAAATGGGATAAGGAAGAAATGATTAAATTTTGGTGGTGATCGGGGGTGGGGGGGCCCATGGGGGGGCCACTGATCAGCCTTGGCGGAGGTCTGCGCTCTCTGAGTGCTTCTAGTTTGTTATTATGATGAATATTTCACGTCTGGGCATAAAACTGTTCCAGTGGAAGGTTTTCTGCCGTTGCTATGCTCGTTGCTAAGGAGGCTGTTAGAGTATGTTGAACCTGCTTTGTGGAACAGGCCCCAGCTAACCTGTGAATGGAAGGACTAAACACAAGAACAAACACACCACTGGCTTTGGTCTGTGGCAGCGTTCACAAAACAGTTGAGCCTACATTCGATGTGTTTGCAGAATGAACATTTAGGCTAATTACTATTCAGTGTTTTCTAATGTGTTGCCAATTTCAGTTTAGTTTTTTGTTTTTCAGTTTAAATGGATGAGATTTCACATTTGAACAAGTGTCGAATGTAACAAACGGTGTCTAGTGTCTTCCAGTAATAACTGTGAAAAACAGTCCTATCTAAAGTGTCTCTTCGCAGCCACAACAACACGGAGGCCTGACATAATCTCTGCCCATGGACCCACTTTCTGTGAAAAACCCACTGACCAGTGCTGTGAAATAATCATCTGACGCAGATTATCTAAGAATAGAATTTAATTAATCTCACTGCATGAGACATAGTCTATTTCATCCTTTTGTTTTGGTGGAATGACATGAATATAACAAAAGCAGTTTAATTTATTTCAAGTGATATTTTGGCTTTTTAAAGTGTTTTCAATCATTTTTGCAATAAATGAAGAAAACAGCTCCAAACAGATGCCAAAACATGTGTTATCAGTGCAGAAAATGAAGCCCAAGTCAAAAAAGCAGCTGATGAAGTCTTTTCCAGATTCATAATAGATGTATTTTGGTTCTGGGTGGGAAATTATGGAATGGACTTGATATTTGATTTGAAGTTGTTCACTTCTTGGATAAAGTTTAAAAAATGCCTTAAGTATGAGATCATTCAGGAATATTAAGAGGAGATGGGACATGTGCTTTTGTTTCATTGTTGATTCTTTTGTTAATGACAATACTCAGTGATGTACACATTTCATTTAATGTAAGTGGTGTGTAAGGATGGGAATGATAAGAATTTAACGATTCCGATTCCATATCGATTTTGCTTATTGATCCGATTCCTTATTGATTCTCATTGGCTGAGGGAATAAAAGAGTACAAACAGGTGTGTTTGCATTAACTGTCTGTTATATTTACATCTGCACTGAAAATAGAACATATACAGTATGAACAATGAGAAGAACAGATGACGCCGGGCCTGTTTGGGGTGTGTGTGTGTGTGTGTGTGTGTGTGGGGTACAGTGACAGTAAAACTCCAGACTCTTTACTAATTCCTCTATTTCCTCATTTCCACTACATGGAACCGGTTCCACTCTGCTCGTCTCCTGTTGTTGTGCTCCTCATTTCCTTTCCTCTACCTTCAGAAACTTGTATTTGAGGGGGTACGACGTTTGTGTCCTGCACCAGAACCAGAACTGGGCCCAGATGGCGGCCTGGTGTTCACTCTGACACTAGATTCACAAGCACCACTGAGTAGAGAATCAGATGGATCACATGTGGACGAATGTTTGAACAGACTGGAGGGATTCCACCTTTAGAAGAAATGGAAGCTTTGGTGGAGTTCAGCTGGACCTGGTGTGGTCTGCTTGGACCTGGTGTGGTCTGTCTGGACCTGGTGTGGTCTGTTTGGACCTGCTGTGGTCTGTGTAGACCTGGTGTGGTCTGTTTGGACCTGGTGTGGTCCGTTTAGACCTGGTGTGGTCCGTTTAGACCTGCTGTGGTCTGTCTGGACCTGCTGTGGTCTGTCTGGACCTGCTGTGGTCTGTTTGGACCTGGTGTGGTCTGTTTAGACCTGCTGTGGTCTGTCTGGACCTGCTGTGGTCTGTTTGGACCTGGTGTGGTCTGTTTGGACCTGGTGTGGTCTGTTTGGACCTGGTGTGGTCTGTTTAGACCTGCTGTGGTCTGTCTGGACCTGCTGTGGTCTGTTTGGACCTGGTGTGGTCTGTTTGGACCTGGTGTGGTCTGTTTGGACCTGGTGTGGTCGTTTAGACTGTGTGGTCTGTTTGGACCTGGTGTGGTCCGTTTAGACCTGGTGTGGTCTGTTTGGACCTGGTGTGGTCTGTTTAGACCTGCTGTGGTCTGTTTAGACCTGCTGTGGTCTGTCTGGACCTGCTGTGGTCTGTTTAGACCTGGGTGGTCTGTTTGGACCTGGTGTGGTCTGTTTAGACCTGCTGTGGTCTGTTTGGACCTGGTGTGGTCTGTTTGGACCTGCTGTGGTCTGTGTAGACCTGGTGTGGTCTGTTTGGACCTGGTGTGGTCCGTTTAGACTGGTGTGGTCGTTTAGACCTGGTGTGGTCTGTCTGGACCTGCTGTGGTCTGTCTGGACCTGCTGTGGTCTGTTTGGACCTGGTGTGGTCTGTCTGGACCTGCTGTGGTCTGTCTGGACCTGCTGTGGTCTGTCTGGACCTGGTGTGGTCTGTCTGGACCTGCTGTGGTCTGTTTAGACCTGCTGTGGTCTGTCTGGACTGCTGTGGTCTGTCTGGACCTGCTGTGGTCTGTTTGGACTGGTGTGGTCTGTTTGGACCTGCTGTGGTCTGTTTGGACCTGGTGTGGTCTGTTTGGACCTGATGTGGTCTGTTTAGACCTGCTGTGGTCTGTCTGGACCTGCTGTGGTCTGTTTGGACCTGCTGTGGTCTGTTTGGACCTGGTGTGGTCTGTTTGGACCTGGTGTGGTCTGTTTGGACCTGGTGTGGTCTGTCTGGACCTGCTGTGGTCTGTTTGGACCTGGTGTGGTCTGTTTGGACCTGGTGTGGTCCGTTTAGACCTGTGTGTGGTCTGTTTGGACCTGCTGTGGTCTGTTTGGACCTGCTGTGGTCTGTGTAGACCTGCTGTGGTCCGTTTGGACCTGCTGTGGTCTGTGTAGACCTGCTGTGGTCTGTTTGGACCTGCTGTGGTCTGTGTAGACCTGCTGTGGTCTGTGTAGACCTGCTGTGGTCTGTTTGGACCTGCTGTGGTCCGTTTAGTTCATTGCTTCTCAACTCCATGTTGTCTTCGTTCTGACCAAAACAATGCAGCGTATGTGTGATGTCATCGCGCATGTGCAGCGAAGGCGGAGTCAATAAGCAGAATCGTTAAGCAGGCAAACGATTCCAAGGAATCGAGCTACTGGGATCCGGTTCTCAAAAAGAACCGGTTCTCGATTCCCATCCCTTGTGGTGTGTCAGGTGAGAAGGATCGGCAAAAAATCAGCTTCTGTTTCTGGCCTATGCCTTTTTGTTGTTGTTTTGTGTTTATTGTGGTTGTTGTACTGTGTGTGGTAATTACTGCACAAACCAAAATAAACCCTTCATTCATTCATTCATTCATTCATTCACAGTATTTACACAAACACATTCAGCGGGGTTGCAGTCATTGTGAGGTGTGTTGGTCATCAAAGCTGTGTCAGTCCAGTGTACGTTTATGCTAACAGCTAAAGCAGGCCTGTCAAACTCCTGTTAGTTCAGTTCCACATTCAGCCCAAACTGATCTGCAGTGGGCCGGACCAGGAAAACAGTAGCATAATAACCTGTAAATGATGACCACTCCAAATTCTTCTCTTTGTTTAGTGTAATCAAACTAAATCATAAAAAATATGTACATTTACAAACTATCCAAACAAAATGATGTGAATAACCTGAAAAAAACCTGAAACTTCTTGATAAAAAGAAGTGCAATTTTAACAGTATTACACCTCAACTTACCATTTATACATGCATATATTATGGATTGGATCTACAAAGGAACCAAATATTTAATAATGGGAAGAATAATTAATAATTAAAATTTCACTTTCAAAATTTCACTTTTCGCATTTTATTGTTAAAGGATAGTTTGTAAATGTTAATATTTTCATAATTTAATGAAAGTTTTTACACTAAAACAAACAGAAAATTTGGAGTTGTCCTTACTTATTATAGATGTAATGTAATATTATGTTTTCACATTAAACTAAGAAATTTTTGGAGTCATTATTTACAGCAGGGCTGTCAAACTCATTGTAGTTCAGTTCCACATTCAGCTAAATTAGATCTGCAGCGGGCCGAACCAGTCAAATAAGAACAGAATAATATAGAAATAATGTCAACTCCAAACTTTTCTCTATGTTTTAGAGCAAAAAAAGTAGATTTACATTATGACAAGGTTTCCATCTACAAACTATCCTTTCAAAAGATGTGAATAACATGAACAAACTGAAAAATAAGCACAATTTTAACACTGTTCTGCCTCAGTTTATCATTTCCACATGTTCATTAGAACGTACAGATCACAGTGGATCTACAAACACACACAACATTTAATAACAGACAGAATATTGATAAAATTGTACTTTCTTCTCATAAAACATTTCAGGTTGTTCATATTTGTTCAGGTTATTCACATTTTTGTGAAATTATCCTTTGTTTTAGTGTAAATACATGAAAATATTTACATTTACACAGAGAACCATTGTCAGTTGTCTTTCTCTGTTCTTCTGACAGTATTTGACTGGTCCTGCCCACGTCAGACTGAACTGGTCTGAATGTGGAACCTGAATTAACAGGATTGTTCATATCCTCAGTGTAATGTTTGCATTTCACAAATTCATCCTCAGGGCCGGACTGGACCCTTTGGCGGGCTACATTTGGGCCCCGGGCCACATGTTTGACACCTGTGCTTTATCGGTTATTATGTTATTATTATTTTAGTTGAGATCACATTGGTCTGTACTGAACCTGAACTAAAATGATGACGACATCCTCGATTGTTCATATCTTCAGTGTAATTTTTGCTGATTCATCCCAGGGCCGGACTGGACTCTTTAGCGGACCGGATTTGGCCCCGGGCCGCATGTTTGACAGCCCTGAGCTAAAGTGTAGCGGTGGTGTTTCCTGTCGGGGCACTGGATCTTCAGCTGAGCTTTAACTACTGTGCAGAGTTCTATCAAAGATGGCCGTCACGGTCAGGGTCAGTTCCCCAGGGACAGTGAGCAGGATAATCCTGTCCAAGGGTTATTATCACCTGTGACAGCTACACACACACTGGGACAGCCTCAGCTGCATCCACGGCAGCAGAGCCACTGAGTCTTCCATCCTGTTACAGTGGTTTTTTTAGATTGGAAATACAGATGAATGTGAGGCTGTGACATTTGAAAACACCCCGTGTCAACCAACCGTCCAGATGAGCAACACAAAAACATGTCTCAGAGAAGAATTCATTTCAAGTCTTGTTGGGTTATATCAGGGGTTTCAAACATGCGGCCTGGGGCCAAATGTGGCCGCCAAAGGTTCCAATTCGCCCCCTGGGATGAATTTACAAAGTGCAAAAATTCCACACTTTCGAACTGAAATAAGCAAAAAACACAAACAAAAAAACAAACAAAAAAAAAAAAAAATTAGCTTGACTAAAGGAAAAAATGTTGAATTAAGCAAAAAAAAAGAAAAAAAAATCTTAAATTTAGCAAAAAATCTTGAATTAAGAAAAAAAATTGCTTGAATTAAGGAAAAAATGTTTAATTAAGCAAAAAAAAAACCAAACTCAAATTTAGCAAAAAATCTTGAATTAAGAAAAAAAATTTGCTTGTATTAAGGAAAAAATGTTTAATTAAGCAAAAAAAACAAACAAACTCAAATTTAGCAAAAAAATTGAATTAAGCAAAAAAAAAAAAGCTTGAATTAAGCAAAAAAAAAAACAACTTCAATTAAGTAAAAAAACTTTAATAAAGCCAAAAAAATCTCACATTTAGCAAAACATCTTGAATCAAGCAAAAAAAATCTTGAATTAACAACTGCAAATGTTTGTCTTCGTTTTAGTGCAAAAATCACATTAAATTGTGAAACTCTTTCCATTTCCAAACTCCTGTACCAATAAAATGTGACTAACCTGAACAATGTGTCCAACCTGAAATGTCTGTATTAAATTCAGTCCAGTTTGAACTCTTTTCTTCCTGTTCCTCAGTGTTTAGTGTCTTTGGAGATCTGATCCAGAATGCACATGGACTAATGAGAAGTGGAGGAAGAAGACTGAGAAAATTACACTGATTTTACTGAAGAAATGTCAGTTTTTTTCAGGTTATTCACATCTTTTTTGTTTGGATAGTTTATAAAAGTAAGTATTTTCATAATTTAATGTTTTTTTGCACTAAACACAGACAAACATGTGCAGTTGTCATTATTTATAGGTTCTTCTGTTCTTATTTCACTGGTTCCGCCCACTGCAGATCAAATCGGGCTTATTGTGGCCCCTGAACTAAAATGAGTTTGACAGCCCTGGTTTATATTCATTTTCAGCGTCAGTTATTTTATTTAAAGCAGTTGAGTATGAGGAGAAAATGCAGAAATGTTCCGTTGTCTTTTCAGCCTCTCATCTGAATAGTAATTATGTTGACAGACAGTCGACTGCGGTGGATGGATGCCACAGAGACCTCATCAGCTTTGCACCAGAGATGTTTGTATAACAGCACGTAACGCTTCACAAACCGTCTGGAAATAACAGCTTGCCTGCAATCACAGCCTAAAGCTACCTTAACAATATCAGCCCTCTGGGACGCTAACACCACTTGCACATATAATGTTGAGTGACACTTAAGGAGCCAAATACAAAATAAAAAATAAAAAACCCTCATTTTTAGTGGCCCTCATGAAATGTGAAAAAACAAACAAAAAAAAAAAACACTAAATAAATAAATAACTTGGCTCAGTGTGTGGGGAGACCTGTAAATGTATAGTGGCCAACGGTGCTGACTCATCCATATTGATATTCCGCTTTCCTGTGGGCTACATACAGCCCAGCGTCACTCAGTGGAATATAGAGTTTACTTCAGCTATACTGAGCTCCTGAGTTTTACACTTTCTCCACTTGAATAACTTCAGTTTGTTCAACAGTTAGAGTTTCTAAACAGAGGTTATTCTTTTAATAAAAGTCCTGGCCCAGTTTGACTCATAAACATTGTTTAATTATTTAGGGCAACAGTTTAGATGTATCCATGGAGGACCTTCTGTTCTATCCATTACATTCCAAATATGAGATCCTCAACACTTTAAAAGAACGGTGCAACACTTGGTGCGCATCTTCATCAGACTTATACTGTTCCATAGTTTTCAGTGTCTCTCTCTTCTCTTCTGTCTCTCTCTTGTCTCTCTTCTGTCTCTCCTCTGTCTCTCTTCTGTCTCCTCTGTCTCTCTTCTGTCTCCTCTCTCTCTTCTGTCTCTCTGTCTCTCCTCTGTCTCTCTTCTGTCTCCTCTGTCTTCCTCGTCTCTCTGTCTCTCCTCTGTCTCCTCTGTCTCTCTCTGTCTCTCCTCTGTCTCTCTTCTGTCTCTCCTCTGTCTCTCTTCTGTCTCTCTCTGTCTTCCTCTGTCTCTTCTGTCTCTCTTCTCCTCTCCTCTGTCTTCCTCTGTCTGTCCTCTGTCTTTCTGTCTCTCCTCTGTCTCTCTTCTGTCTCTCTTCTGTCTCTCTTCTGTCTCTCCTCTGTCTCTTTCTGTCTCTCTTCTGTCTCTCTTCTGTCCTCTCTGTCTCTCTTCTGTCTCTCTGTCTCTCCCTGTTCTCTTGTCTCTCTTCTGTCTCTCCTCTGTCTCTCTTCTGTCTCTCCTGTCTTCTCTCTGTCTCTCCTCTGTCTCTCCTCTGTCTCTCTTCTGTTCAGGTGTCCCACATGGGCTGACCAGGTGCTTCTGAGCCACATGTGGGACAAGCAGTGTGTTGTGTGGGACAGTGTGGGACACACTGAAACAAAGTTACATTTTTAAACTATGTCCATATTATGTCCAGCTTATAAATATGAAGAACAACCTGTTGATTTGGTTTCACACCAGTGTCGTTCCTCTGTCTCCTCTGTCTCTCTTCTGTCTCTCTTCTGTCTCTCCTCTGTCTCTCTTCTGTCTCTCCTCTGTCTCTCTTCTGTCTCTCCTCTGTCTCTCCTCTGTCTCTCTTCTGTCTCTCCTCTGTCTCTTCTGTTCTCCTCTGTCTCTCTTCTGTCTCTCCTCTGTCTCTCTTCTGTCGTCTCCTCTGTCTCTCCTCTGTCTCTCTTCTGTCTCTCCTCTGTCTCTCCTCTGTCTCTCTGTCTCTTTCTGTCTCTCCTCTGTCTCCCTCTGCTCTCTTCTGTCTCTCTTCTGTCTCTCTTCTGTCTCTCCTCTGTCTCTCTTCTGTCTCTCCTCTGTCTCTCCTCTGTCTCTCTTCTGTCTCTCCTCTGTCTCTCTTCTGTCTCTCTTCTGTCTCTCCTCTGTCTCTCCTCTGTCTCTCTTCTGTCTCTCTTCTGTCTCTCCTCTGTCTCTCCTCTGTCTCTTTCTGCTCTCTGTCTCTCTTCTGTCTCTCTTCTGTCTCTCTCTGTCTCTCCTCTGTCTCTCTTCTGTCTCTCCTCTGTCTCTCCTCTGTCTCTCTTCTGTCTCTCTTCTGTCTCCTCCTCTGTCTCTCTTCTGTGCTCTCCTCGGCTCTCCTCTGTCTCTCCTCTGTCTCTCTTCTGTCTCTCCTCTGTCTCTCTCTGTCTCTCCTCTGTCTCTCCTCTGTCTCTCTTCTGTCTCTCCTCTGTCTCTCCTCTATCTCTCTTCTGTCTCTCCTCTGTCTCTCTTCTGTCTCTCCTCTGTCCTCTCTCCTCTGTCCTCTCCTCTGTCTCTCTTCTGTCTCTCCTCTGTCTCTCTTCTGCTCTCCTCTGTCTCTCATCTGTCTCTCTTCTGTCTCCCTATGTCTCTCTTCTGTCTTCCTCTGTCTCTCCTCTGTCTCTCTTCTGTCTCTCCTCTGTCTTCTTCTGTCTCTCCTCTGTCTCTCCTCTGTCTCTCTGTCCTGTCCTCTCCTCTGTCTCTCTTCTGTTCTCTCCTGTCTCTCCTCTGTCCTCTCTTCTGTCTCCTCTCTTCGGCTCTCTCCTCTGTCTCTCTCTGTCTCTCTCTGTCTCTCTTCTGTGTCTCCTCTGTCTCTCCTCTGTCTCGTCTTCTGTCTCTCTCTGTTCTCCTCTGGCTCTCTTCTTGTCTCCTCTGTCTCTCCTCTGTCTCTCTCTGTCTCTCCTTCTGGTCTCTCCTCTGTCTCTCTTCTGTCTCTCCTCTGTCTCTCCTATGTCTCTCTTCTGTCTCTCCTCTGTCTCTCCTCTATCTCTCTTCTGTCTTCCTCTGTGTCTCTCTTCTGTCCTCCTCTGTCTCTCTTCTGTCTCTCCTCTGTCTCTCTCTCTTTTCTCTCCTCTGTCTCTCTCTTTTCTCTCCTCTGTCTTCTCTCTCTTTTCTCTCCTCCTCTGTCTCTCTTTTCTCTCCTCTGTCTCTCCTCTGTTCTCTCTGTCTCTCTCTGTCTCTCTTCTGTATTCAGGTGTCCCACATGGGCTGACCAGGTGCTTCTGAGCCACATGTGGGACAAGCAGTGTTTGTGTGGGACAGTGTGGGACACACTGAAACAAAGTCTACATTTTTAAACTATGTCCATCTTATTGTCCAGCTTATAAATATGAAGAACACCTGTTTGATTTGGTTTCACACCAGTGTCGTCTGTTGGTCTTTCAGACAGTTGAAGCTCAGTGTCGCTTACATTTAAAAAAAAAGTCCAGTTCTTCAAACATAAATTCGTCCTCCGTTCCTTTTTCAGAAAATGCTCAGTGACCTTATCGTACCAACTAAACAAGAAAACGTGTCCCTTCAGTCCAGTGTACCAGTTAGTCCAGTGTTCGTGTTTTCTTCCAGGTCAGTAAATGAACAGTTCATTTGGTTTCTGTGATTTCAGCAGAATGTGTGACGGTATTAAACTGAACTGTCAGTGGAAGGAGCAGATCTGAAAACAGCTGTCAATCAAACTGCATTCAGCCTTCGGACCCGTCATCTGATCGGCGTGGAAGCTAGGCGTCCGGCCCGGCCGAGCTCCACCCACAGCTCCGTTCACCCCCAGAGACGCTGAGCGTCTGGGGGCGGGACTACAGGTGTCGGTGTCCAATGCTGGTCAATGAAATGAAAACAACTGAACAGATTTGAGCATTTAATGGGAGTCATTTAGGGTCAGATGAGCTTCCACTGCAGTCTGACACTAACACCTCTGTTGCACAGTCTGCATATTTTGCACTGGGCATTTTTTTTGCTTTTTTTCCACAGGTTTCAACAACTTTTTTGCTTGTAAAAACAAAACAAAAAAATCTACTTGTAGAAAGTAAAAAAAAAAACAAAAAAAACCCAACAAAAACTCAAGTTTCAAAATTGTAATTAAATACTTTTAGAGAATCAGCTTATTCTTATTTATTTGAGGACATGTTCCGAACCCTCGAAGGTAAACTAATTTATGTGGAATAGAACCAAAAGGCAGAACTGACACCATTAGAACAGCTGTTGCACTTCCAGTCAACGAACATTACTGGGACTAAAAACCTTTGTGCATCCAAAACACAAACAGTCCAATATTAAACATTCCAACAGGAATAAAAATAGAATAAGATCAAGTACATATCCTGTGGAATTTTGTCCAGAACAAATATCCACAAACATAACAAAAGCATATTTTTGTCTCCTCTAGTCTGTCAGTTCAAACTCCAAACTTAAAAACAGTAAAGGGAATCTGGATCCAATCTGACCACACATCACAGACAGTGTCGTACTCGCCTCCATGTGCGATGGACAAATAAGTTGGACATATTCTCAGAATATCCTGTCAATCATCCCCCTCCACTTTTGCTGATGTCTTTTCTGTAGCTGCATTTTCTTTTTTTTGCGTTGTTTGAATTTCCATGATTTCCTCCAGTATTCACATGTCGGTGTCTGAGGCTTCTGCCTTTGTTTTCTGTCTGTGGGCGGAGCTCAGGAGGACACTGGTGATAGGTTGATGGACCTGACCCACCTGTATGCTAGTTGATTGACAGCGGACACAGCCAATGGTGACAGTGCTGTCTCCACTATAAAGTGAAAGTCATGTTTGGAGAAAGACGACTGTCCTGCGCTGTGGACAGACACAGGCAGTCAAATGCAGGACAGTGTCTCAGTTTGCAGGACGTGTAAAACATGGTCCTAATGCTGTGCAGTCCTGCACAAAGGGGGACACCTGGTCCCCCTAGTGCACAGGGAAAGGACCTCAGCTCCAAAATCAAGTCCTTTTTTTTCCAAGGACTTATTCTGGTCTTTCCGTGATTTGAACCCTCTAATCAGTGACATGGTGGTCCATTAAGACCTCACGGCAAATAGAAAGGTGAACCTCTGCTATGACTTTGACTTTGAACACTGTATATTTAATGAAGCACATTTTTCTTGATGGTTCAACTGCATTTGTGGTGAAAAGGTTTCACTAACAAGGCTTTAAAATGACTGTGTCAGACAGTGCTTGATGAAGTTACTGGAAGTAGATAGATAGAGAGAGAGATAGATAGATAGAGAGAGAGAGAGAGAGAGAGAGAGAGAGAGAGAGAGAGAGAGAGAGAGAGATAGATAGATAGATAGATGATAGATAGATAGATAGATAGATAGATAGATAGATAGATAGATAGATAGATAGATAGATAGATAGATAGATAGATAGACAGACTTACGGTGAGTCCACCATTTTGTGTATGAAGGATTTTACACAGTAAAATTCCTTAAAGTGTTTCAGCCTGTGTTGGTTCCAGTGTCCTGGTGTACAGGAACTAAACTTGTCATTTTCTAACCTTGGTCAAAACCAGTTGACATCTGTGGCTTCAGGCGTGTTTTATTTGTTCCTCCTCTGTTAGAGCTGTGTTAACAGACAGAATGAAGTGAGCTATAGGTGGAAAAAGTGCTGTATAAATAAATAAAACCATGTCAGCGGTGTCTTCCAGAGGAAGGACCACCCAGCCTTAGCATACAGCTCAAAATGATGAGTATTGTAATTATCACTGATAATAAATCTTATCGGTCGTAAATCAGAGTGATCCGCTGCATCCAAGGGCTTTAGAGTCACAGCTGAAGCATGTGTGTGAACTGTCACTGGAATCCAGAAGTGATGGAAGGCATACTCAGGCATCTATCAGCCTAGACTGTAGAGAAATGGAGTTTTTTGAAGATGCTTCTGGGAACTACTGTATGTCAAACAAATATTCCACAGTTCTCTAAATACAGTCATGATTTTGTTCACATTGAAGTTTCTGAATGTGACTGCTTACATAAAATCAATACGATAGAAATCTGATCTTGTTTCTTTCAGATCAGAGTGAGCTAAAGCTGATATCTAATTGGGTAATCTGGTAAAGTTAATTTCACCAAACTGTTAAAAAATACAGTACATAAATATAGTGTTCTTCCAGCTCTGGTCTTCTCACAGGTCTGATGGGGAAATCAGGAACACCTGTGGCACCCAGACTTCCTGTCCTTAAACAGTCTGCTGCAGAGCTCTCTCTCTCTCTCTCTCTCTCTCTCTCTCTCTCTCTCTCTCTCGCTGCCCTCACAGGTCTTTGGTTCTCAGCCCTTGGTTTGGTTTTGTTGCTTTACTGTTTGGTTCTGTTCTGCACTTTTCAACACTCACATCAGCACACGTTCACTTATGCACACCTACACTGCTGACATCACTGATGACTCATTTACATTCTGTATATACTTTAGCTTGTCTTTTCCTAACTTGGATTAATTTGGCTTAATTTTGTTTAATAAAGTATTCTTGTGTTAAACTTCATTATGGTGTGTTCCCCTTCTTTGTTGTGGCCTCTGAGCCAGGACATAACACCACAGTAAATATCCCCTTTGCAGTGTCGGCTGTTGGTCTTTCAGACAGTTGAAGCTCTTTGTCACTTACATAAAAAAAAAAACAGTCCAGTTATTTCAACATAAATTCGTCCTCTGTTCCTTTTTCAGAAAATGCTCAGTGACCTTATTGTACCAACTAAACATGAAAACGTTAAAATTATGTTACAACTAGAAGCACTCGGAGAGCGCAGACCTCCGCCAAGGCTGATCAGTGGGCCCCCCCGTGGGCCCCCCCACCCCTGATCACCCCAAAAGTTAATCATTTCTTCCTTATCCCATTTCCAACAAACCCTGAAAATTTCATCAAAATCTGTCCATAACTTTTTGAGTTATGTTGCACACTAACGGACAGACAAACAGACAAACAAACCCTGGCAAAAACATAACCTCCTTGGCGGAGGTAATTATGTTAAAATTCAACCAGTTAGTCCCGGGTTGGTTTTCTTCCAGGGTCAGTAAATGAACAGTTCCTTTGGTTTCTGTGATTTCACAGCAGAATGCTGTGACGGTATTAAACTGAACTGTGTTCAGTGAAGGAAGACGATCTGAAACAGCTGTCAATCAAACCGCATTCAGCCTTCGGACCCGTCCTCCGATCGGCGTGCGGAGCTCGGCGTCCGGCCAGGCCGAGCTCCGCCCACGGCTCTGATCGCCCCGGAGACGCCGAGCGTCCAGGGGCGGGACGACAGGGTGTCATGTGTCCAGTGCTGGTCCAGTTTGTAGTGGTTTTTCCAGCAGTTCCACTCAGTCCCATTGAAGTGCATGGACGCTGAGCGTCTACGACAAATGCACTGAGCAGAGATGGAATGAACAAACCAGACACGGGAATGAGGAGAAGTGAACAACATCCAGTCCACTGATCTGGGATCAGACTGATTCTGACCAACTGGTCTGAGGCTATGAACGTGTTCCAACACATTTGGAGTCAATGAAATGAAACAACTGAACAGATTTGAGCATTTAACCCTCTGGTATCCAGGTGTGCCTTTTATGCACACTTTGCACTTTTTGTTAAAAAACTTCATATATTTTTCCACAATTTAAACAAGGTTTGAATTCAAAAGTTGTTCATTTTTGCATGATCTTTAAAATTCTGTCCACCAACTCAAATGTGCACATTGTAAACAAAAGAAAATGACCAGACTAGCATCTGTCTGCCAAGTGTGCAGAAAACGCACTATTTCTAACATTTGATCTGTATGATTAGGACTGAGCTGGATTTACAAAAATAAAATCAAATTAGAGCAGAAAAACAAATCAATATATAACATTTAATAGTTTGATTTATAGGTGTGCATTTTACGCACACTTGGTGACAGATGCTAGTATTTTTGAACATTTGACCTAGCGCCAAAAATAATAATGCAAATTAACCAGTGTTGGAGTTAATCATTGACAGATGCCAGGATTAAAAATTCTAATAATATGTGATCCACTTTTTATGGAGTATATTGAAAAAAAATAATTTTTTGTGTTTTTTGCATCAAAAAAATGGTTTGTTTCCATTACAAACATGGCATTTAAAGGGTTAAAAAATGTGACAGTTATTGAGTATTTGGTATTTTTATTTACAGCTCAAGTTGAAGAAATAGAAAAAAGTGTAAAAGAATTAAAAACAAACTGTATGAAAGATTTTTTGACATTATCCACAAGTGTGTGAAAAAGGCCCACTTGGTGCTCAGTAAGGGCCTCGGTGGATGGGATACCAGAGGGTTAATTTTTGTAATTTCAGGGGAGGCTGGGCTTCCACTGCAGCCTGTGAGAAATCACCACTGCCCCTTTGAACTGACCAGTCTGAGAAACACACACATGGGCTGGACGGATGACTGACCGAGCAGATGCCTGGGGGGGGGGGGGGGGCTGAGCGGTTCACCTGGTCTGAGTGAGCTGGTCATGGGGAGTTAACCAAACCCTCAGGTGATAGGCTTAGGTTATAGTTTCACATTCAGTGCACCACATGGGAGACTGCCTGGGGTATGTCTGGTTAGTTATAAGTACATATTAGGAAATAACATGAGTGTGTGTGGCCCAGCACCGTAGCAGCAGTAGAGCTGCTTTTCCAACAGGCTGATGCAGCTCCACTGGACGGAAGTCTGTCCTGCCCAGGGTAAATACTCACACATCTGTGCACAGCAGTCCACATACTAATGACCAGGTCGATATTACACTGGATAACTCACATGTCTGTCATCTCTGCACATTTAGTACACTTCATTTCTTCTTACTAACCCTCTAATTACACATTTGCACTCTTTCTAACCTGCACTTGTACAGTTTATTCTGCAGCCATTGTTACTGTTTTGTATGTCATCTTTTTTGCATTATTCTATTATTCTATTCTATCTATTCTATTCTATTCTATTCTATTCTATTCTATTCTATTCTATGTTATTAACCCAGCTGATAGGTGTAGCCATTCTTAGTTTTTTCTTTAACAGAACCTGTTTCATCACCAGGGCACCTGAAAGTGACAAATGCAATAAGATTAACCCATAAAGACCCAGTGTAACTTTTATGGCAGTTCCCAAATTAATTTTTCTCTGTTTTTCTCTCTTCTTAAGTGATATATCTCCATTTATTATATTATCCTCTGCATTTTTTTCTGTTTTCACAGTAAATTGTATTTTCCTCTATTTAATATCTTATATTTAATTTAGATCAGGGCTGTCAAACTCCTTTTAGTTCAGTTCCATATCCTCCTAATATGATCTGCAGTGGGCCGGACCAGTAAAATAATAACATAATAATATATTAATAATGCCAACTCCAAACATTTCAATGTGTTTATAGTGAAAAAAAGTAAAATTCCATTATGGAAATGTTTACATCTATAAACTGTCTTTTTAAAAAATGTGAATAACATGAACATCCATGAAAAAACTGACATTTATTCAGAAAAGTAAGTACAATTTTAACTCTATTCTGCCTCTGCTTATCATTAGTAAATGTGCATTACAACTTACAGATCACAGTGGATCTGAAAAATACACAAAATATTTTAGTAACTGGCAGAATATTAGTCAAATTGCATTTACTCTTAGGACATTTCTAGTTTGTCATATTTTTGAAAAGGGCTAGTTTGTAAATTTACACATTTTCATGTAATTTCACTTTTTTGCACTGAAACAGAGGAAACATTTGGAATTGTCATTATTTGTAGGTTATTTTGATCGTATTTTACTGATGTGACCCACTTGAGACTAAAGTTGTTCTTAATATGGGCCCTAAAGTGAAAGGATTGACTGTTCATATCGTCAGTGTAATTTTTGCATTTCACTAATGTACCCTACAGGGCCGGACTGGACCCTTTGGCGGGCCGCTTTTGGCCCCTGGGACATATGTTTGACACCTGTGATTTAGATGTTCATGAAAACTCAGAGTAAATCCAAAGGTCATTATATCAAAACAGAGAAAGCCAAAGAAAAAGTGACTTTCTCAGTAAAGATGTCATTAACTGAACATAAGCCCAGTGTGTCCATCCACTGTCACTGATCCAACTCCATGGGTTTGACTGGGGAATCAGTGTTATAGAAGATGACGGTGTTTCCATGGTAACTGCAGAGCCTCTGAATGTTCAAATGGATCATATCTGATGACCATGAAAAGATGAAGACCTGCATTTCACACCCATTATTTACATGTATTGATAGGATGAGTGGATCAGTAGTTATTAACAACAGTTATGAAATATTCTAGATCAGTAGATACTTTTGCCGTTGCCGTTGCCGGTTGCTGGATGATAATAACCACTGAGGACATAGAACAAATCTGACTAACGTATCTCATCAATTGCTTTTGTAATAATTTTTGGGAATCGTAAAGCGACTGTGTGGACACCCTGTCCAACACAGACAGTGATAAAGGTTGATTTGAATGTTTCTAGAGGTTTATGTGAGTCAAAGACTCAAGGTGGCATTGATGAGCCTGTGTAGATGCTTCCAGCTGGTGTCCCTGTAGCTGCTGTGAAATCACCACATGCATCACCTCAGAATGCTGTTGCAGGTCAGTGACTGCACCGGCCCAGTGGCAGAAGTCTGTGAAACTACTGTTCAATGTGCAGAGAAGTTCAGTCAGCAGAGGAGAAGGAACAGTAACAGCGAACAGGGTTTGGAGGACTAGTGCAGTGAGGCAGAGCAGACCAGCTGACACAAACACACTGTTTCCTGTTGGTTTTCATACTCTGGGTTTCAGCTTGAACTGTAACAGATTCATACCATTAGTAATAAAGTTTTGGGTTTTGGCCGGCCAACAGGTATGTTTCACACAATGATCTACATGGTCAGTAAATTAAATGGAAATGGCTCCTGCCACAGTACTGTGGCACAAATCTGGGTTTGTCTATTGCCACAGACCAATCAAATGTTAGCATTTGTACTAGAGCCAGTCACAGATACTGTTCCATGAACTCATTCTCCTCTTGTTGCCACAGTACTGTGGTCATATATGGAGTATACTTCAGTGCATTCTTTGTGCATTTTGCTACCACAGTACTGTGGCAACTGATGGAAGAAATGACAAATTAGTGAGAGTATAGAACAGGAATTATTGTAGTAAATGCTCTAGATGTTGTTTTATAGCATTCTTTCCTCTGGAGGCTAGAGAAGGTGGGCGGAGCTACATGCTAGATGTGGCAGTGTGCCATGTGACTTCAGTTCTGTGTCAGTTCTGTGCTGTGGTCCTGCGGAATTCTGCATTCTGAACATTGTCCCAGTGGCTGATGATTTATCAAATCAAATCAAATTTTATTTATATAGCACAAAATCATAACAAAAGTTCTCACATGACACTTTACATGTAGAGTTAGTCCAAACCAGACTGAAGACAATTTACAGAAACAACAGAATCCAACAAACACTAGTGAGAGAGAGAGAGAGAGAGAGAGAGAGAGAGAGGAGAGAGAGAGAGAGAGAGAGAGAGAGAGAGAGAGAGAGAGAGAGAGAGAGAGAGAGAGAGGAAGGAAAAGTACCTTTAACAGCAGAGAGAGAGAGAGAGAGACTGGGGGAGAAGGGGGGAAATAGGAGGAGACACATGGATATATCAGTGTTGGATTTCCTCCCTATGCTGTGCACCCGCCCACCCGTTTGAAAATCTTTAGAAAAAAACAAACAGATGAAGAACTGAATGCCAACCAGGAACTGAACCAGTTGGCATTGCCAGCTGGTACATTACAGAGTGAGCTAAGTTTCCAGTGTCTCAAGTTGACCTATTCACTGTGTGATTGCCTCGGTACTTTTTCCAGTCTAGACATGGTACGACGAGGGTGCTGATTAGTCCTGTGGTAACAGACAAACCCATATTTCATACTACAGTACTGTGTCAATAGTCACTTTGAAATTAAATATAGAAAAATAGCAGGTTTTCACTGAAAAATGCAAAATGCAGAGGATAATATTATAATAAAAGGTGATAAATGACTTATGAAGGTTCCATATAGAGGAAAATTTATTTGGAAATCCCCACACAAAGAGTTCTTTAGGTCTTTCAGAGTTTCTGTTCACATCCTCTTGTTATGAAGTGTCAGATTTTTGCCGTTAAACACCCGTACATGGTTGCGTTGTCAGGGCTGTAAGACATGACAGATAACACATTCCTCCTCCACTGCTCGGTGCTTTTTCCACTAGAGTAACGTCATTAGGGAGAAGATGTTCACAACAAACTACTGAAATATAAAAGTAAACAAACCATGGCATCAGAGGCGACGTGTACCAAACTGTCTGGTGTTGGAAAGAAAAAAGAAGAAATGACGCCGCACCCGTTCTTGTGTCAGTCCTTCAGAGAGAACCCAAGGTAAAAATAATTGTTTCTACATCACAGACCAACGTGGAAGGCACACATTCAATCCTGTCTGCTGGGAGGGGATAGGGCCTGTTGTTCACTGGGACACACTGTGTTCGATGAAATGATAAATGATCGACTGTCTGCACCTGCAATTTATTATGATTGGACTGTTAGTTCTTTGAAGGGAGTCGTTCAGTCAGGAGTCGTTCACTGAAAAGAGTCGTTCAACAGACTGGCTCTGTTCTGTTTTTGGCATTCTTTTGAAACACCAATGTTTTACTGACTAAATAGGCTACATGTGATGACTGACATTCCATTTTAAAGGTGTTTAATTAGTGCAGCAGTAAATATTATCTTACTGTAAAACAGAATGGTTAGTTCAAATGTGTGGGTTAAATCCATGACATGAGAGGTGACATTAGACAAATGATGGAACTGGAGCAAAAACATCCCAGTACATTATGTGGACTAGTCTGTAGAATAAAATGAAGAAGAAAATAAAACATTTTCTGATGAAAGAACATTTTATTCTCCTCAAAACAAGAACAATAAATGTGTGGAAACATACGGAAAAAACTGCAAAAACACAACAGTGATGAATCAGTGCAGTTACTGAAATACCTGAACTGGAGTCACATTCTCAGAACCAGAACGATAAATGACGCAAATTGACAGGTAGGACAGGGAGACACTCCCTCCTTAAAAAAAAAAAAAAAAGAATGGCTCTTTACAAAGACTCGGTTCCCATTGTTCATTTCAAAGAGCCGTTCAAAAGATTCGATTCGTTCGTGAACGTCACATCACAACCATCTGTTCTGACCGACGCTACACAGCGGACACGTGCTGGATCCACTGCCACTGGACTGAATCTGCTTTTATATTTACATTTACATCTACTGTCTGAGTGTATTCTAGACATTTTGGAATACCGTCATGTCTCTCATCCAAAAACTGTTTACCTTCTTCTTCACAGTTAATTTTCATTTGACATGTGTATTAACTCACTGAAATTAAAATCATGCAAAAAATAAAAAAAAATAAAATAAAATAGAATAAAATTTTTACTGTTTTCACCAAAAACATGTTGAACAAACCATTTGAATGAACATATACATAGAAAACTTCAAAACAGTAATTACAAGATTAGCAAATGACTAAAGTATATACACTTTGACCTAATACCTCTGGTGTTTTTTATCAACTCTATTCATCTATTTCCAAAACAATCTGGTGTCACAATATGATGGACAAAAATTTTCGATGACCCAATTTCACAACTCAGACAACTATATTCAGCTATTACTATATACAACAACAATAACTACTGCACTAATAATAATAATAATAATAATAATAATTAATAATGGATTAGATTTCTATAGCGCTTTTCAAGGCACCCAAAGCACTTTACATTATGATCTATTATTCCTTCACTCTCCCATTCCCCTCTGGTGGAGTTAAACTCATCTGTATCCACAGCTGTCCTGGGGGGGGGGGGGGCAGACTGACCGAAGCATCGCTGACAATTCGCACCAAACAGCCCCCCTCCCACACCAACATTCATACACATCAAGGTTATTATCGTTAAAGAAGACTAACGAAATGACAAAACTAGAATTGAAAAAACGTTTTCATTAAACTAAATAAAAACTATAATTAAAAAAAAAAAAACAAACTAACTGAAACTGTATTGTGTGTTTATAAAACTAACTAAAACGGATACAAATTCTGGATCAAATTCCCTTGGTTTTGGTCTTTGTCAATGTCAGATTGATGTTCAGTGGATTTCTTTGTCTCTCTCAGTTTTCTGTGCTGTCTCCATACGACACTTTTTGCTCCGTCACTTGTGTTCACTTGTGGTTTCCAGTCGTCTTCTGGTCCCCACTCTACCTGGAAACATGGAGACTAAAGCAGCAGAGTCCTGTCTGGGATTGATTTGAATAGGAGCACAGAGAAGAAGAGAAAAGAGACCACTGAACTACAACTGCTAACTGAACTACAACTGAACTACAACTGAACTACAACTGAACTACAACTGAACTAAAATCACAGCTAATCACGCATGCGTGGCGTCTGTCAAACCGCCGGCGGATCTACTCCTAGAAATCCAGCCTTTTAACTACTTATTTCTTGCCTTTCAACGCTTACTCACTTGAACCTAACCTCTAACCGTGTCTTTTTAACTTGACGCCATCAATCCAAACCTCCATCAGGACAGGTCAGTATTGTCAGTGGATCCTTACCTCTGGTTGTCACCCATCGCTTCCCGCGCTCTGCCCGGTATCTCGCTGTTTCCACCATGGCGTCATCCTCATCAGCCGGAGATAGTCCTCTTGTCGAAGCCAACAAAACCCTGGTAAAGGCTTACCAAACTATCGCGGACCTCAAAGAGGAAATACTGCGCCTCTCCGCAGAACTCGAGGAGAAAAATGCCCAGCTCTGTGGTTTCTCCAGCCGCCTTCCCACACTGTCCAGTCTGTTCCTGAAAAGCGCAGAGAAGCCCAAAGCCTCCTGTGATACGGTGTTATGGGATCCTTCCTCTGCCTGTCCTCGCCCCCGTGTTCTACACCCTGGTCTGAAGTGGTGATTCGTGGCCGCAAAAACAACACGAGCAAAGACTCACCACCGCCGACCATCAGCACATCAAACCGCTTCGCCGTCCTGTCCGTGGAGGACGCTCCGGCTCCTCCCCCCGCGGCTGGTGTGCCCCCCATCCCACCTGGCTCTGTCCCGGAACCGGCTCCTGCTGACTCCGTGGCTGCCACCGAACTGATTACCGGCGACGGTCCTAAAGCCGGTCCTCTTGTAAAGCCGTCGAACAAGGGTCCCCGCTCCTCGGTCCGCTCCTCTGCCCGGCGCCGCCTTCTCCAAGAGGCCGTCCGCCGTCACACTGACGGTCCACCCGTGGAATGTCCACCTAGAGAGACCAGGAACCCTTCACCTTCAACACTGTCTCCTCGACCACTTTTCCCTCCGACCACCGCTATCCTCGGGGACTCCATCATCCGTCACGTCCGTTTCTTTAACGCCATAACCAGGTGTTTTCCTGGTTCCACCGTCACCTCCATCCTCCATGAACTCCCTCAGCTGCTGCTCTCACTGCCGTCCACCGTTACCCGGATCATAGTTCACGTGGGCTTCAGTGACACTTCTCTTCAACAGTCCGAAGTGACGAAGGTTCATTTTAAAAACCTCTTTGATAAACTGAAAAGATCCGGGAAGGCTGTTTTCATTTCCGGGCCCCTCCACTCCTTTGCCCGTGGTGTGGGCCGTTTCAGCCGCCTCCTCAGCCTGAACACCTGGCTCCAGTCCGCCTCTGCTCTGAACGGCTTCAGTTTATTGATAACTTTAATGTTCTGGAACCGCTCCTCCTTCTACAAGTCCGATGGCGTCCACCCTCTACACTAGGCAGCAGCGTCCTGGCTCAAAACATTCAACACGCTGTCCAGACTAAAACCACTCCCACACCTATGTGACTACGCTCCCCGTCTTCTGCTGCAGTCACCTGCTCCCCCTGCTGGTCACATCAAACATCACCACGTTCAGAGTCTCCTGTACAGTCTGTAGTCAGACTGAATACCACCCCAGCTGATCTCTCCTCCTCTCCCAGCCCCTCACTAATGACAGTTACACCCCTCACTCACACCAGCTCACCTCTGAGGAACAATCTCTCTACTGGTCACCATCCTATTCCTGTTTTCGGTTCACGTATGGGGTTTCACACTGCTAAAAGGCATCGTAATATCACCAATCTCCGCCCATTAATATACACCGCAGTCATTGGTGCGTCCTTCTCTGTAGGGTTATGGAATTGCCAATCTGCAGTGAACAAAGCAGATTTTATTGCTGCCTATGCCAACCATCACACACTGGACATCCTGGCTCTCACTGAAACCTGGATTACGCCTGAAAACAATGCAACCCCAGCCGCACTTTCTATCAGCCACATTCTCTCATACCTCTCGTCCATCTGGACGAGGAGGTGGTGTGGGTCTGTTAATTTCCAACAAATGGAAACACAATCAACTCCTACCTTCAGTCAAATACAACTCCTTTGAATACCATGCCATCCTAGTGACAGCACCAGTCAAACTTTACATAATTGTCATTTATCGTCCACCAGGGCAACTGGGTGATTTTCCTGATGAGCTTGACACTCTGCTTTCCTCCATCCCAGAGCATGACTGCCCCATGCTAGTCCTCGGTGACATGAACATCCACTTAGACAATCCCAGCTTCTCAGATTTCATGTCACTAATACTCTCTTTTGAGCTACAGCGGGTTTGCAGTCCTCCAACCCACAAAGCTGGTAAAGAGCTCGATCTCATTTTTACCCGAAACTGCATCACAGATGCCCTCACAGTCACACCTTTACACCTGTCTGACCACTATTTCATTCAGTTCAGTGTGTCTCTCCCTGAAAAACACTCTGCTCCCTCCCCCATGGTTCTTTCCGCCGCAACCTCCGCATTTGTCCCCCACCCACTTCTCCACTGTCGTAGCCTCCGCTCTCCCTCCCCCCAGCACTTTTTCCTCCTTAGAGGTTAATGATGCCACTGAGTCTCTGTGCTCTACACTTAGCTCCTGTCTGGATAATCTGTGCCCTCTATCTACTAGACTCGCTCCATCCCCCAGTCCCACCCATGGCTCAATGATAACCTCCGGTCGCTGCGTACCAACCTCAGAGCCGCAGAGAGAAAATGGCACAAAACAAAAAGCTCTTCTGACCTGATCACATTCCAGTCACTATTGGTATCCTTCTCATCCAGTGTCACTGCCGTGAAGAAGGCTTACTATAATAACAAAATTCATTCTGCCACCGACACCAAGAACTATTCTCAACCTTTAAAACACTACTAACCCTCCACCGCCCACTACTAATCTGACAGCAGACAATTTTGCTTCATTTTCACAAATAAAGTGTCTACTATCAGCAGTCAGTTCACTGATCCACCCATAGACTGCACGCCTCCTTCTTCAACATCATCATCATCACACACTGCTTCCTCTCCCCAGACTATGGCTACTACTAACTCAACTGATAAAAGCCCAACTGCATCATTCCCCTCATTTACTCCCCTCACAGAGAACGAGGTGTCTAAACTCCTTTCCTCTAGCCGTCCTACAACATGCCTGTTGGACCCTATTCCATCCAACCTCTTACAGTCTGTAGCCCCTACTATCACAGCACCAATCACACATGTGATTAATGCTTCACTGACTTCAGGAACATTTCCTACAGTATTTAAACAAGCGCAGGTAACACCACTACTCAAAAACCTTCCCTCACCCCACTCAAGTGGAGAATTATCGACCAGTCTCACTCCTCCCATACCTTTCTAAGATCATCGAAAGGGCTTTTCAAACAGGTCACAGAATTCCTCTCCCAAAATAACCTCCTTGACATCAACCATCTGGCTTCAAAATCGGCCACTCCACTGAAACGGCTCTGTTGTCTGTGACAGAAGCCTTGAAAGAGGCTAGAGCAGCAGCCAAGTCCTCA
Source organism: Sphaeramia orbicularis (assembly GCF_902148855.1). NCBI lineage: Eukaryota > Metazoa > Chordata > Actinopteri > Kurtiformes > Apogonidae > Sphaeramia > Sphaeramia orbicularis. The sequence goes on along the minus strand of NC_043959.1, from coordinate 61,846,062 downwards.
GTACTCATTCTACTGGACTTATCAGCAGCATTTGACACTGTCAATCATGATATCCTGTTATCCATACTCTGGAACATGGTCACAGGCCACGCACACTCCTGGTTTCAATCTTACCTTACTGGTCGGTCCTTCAGTGTGTCCTGGCTAGGGCACACATCAGCAGTTCACCGCCTCACCACGGGGGTCCCCCAAGGCTCTGTGTTGGGCCCCCTCCTTTTTGCCATATACACCACCTCACTCGGTCAGATCATCCACTCACACGGCTTCTCATATCATTGCTATGCTGATGATACCCAGCTCTATCTGTCACCACCTGATGACTCCACAGTCTCAGTGCGGATCTCAGATTGTCTCTCTGACATATCTGCATGGATGAAAGCCCATCACCTTCAGCTGAACCTGTCCAAAACTGAACTGCTGGTCTTCCCAGCTAAGCCAACCATACAGCAGGACATCTCCATCACTTTTGACTCCATACCTCTGGCTCCTACCAGTGTAGTACGTAACTTGGGAGTCATGATTGATAATCAGTTGACCTTCACGGATCACGTTGCCTCTGTCACCCGATCATGCCGTTTCACTCTGTTCAACCTAAGAAAGATCAGGCCATACCTAACCTAACAGGCCACCCAGCTCCTGGTGCAGACTATGGTTATCTCCACCCAGCTCCTGGTGCAGACTATGGTTATCTCCCGTCTTGACTACTGCAATGCTCTTCTAACGGGCCTCCCAGCTTGTGTTCTCAAACCACTACAGATGGTCCAGAATGCAGCAGCGCGTCTGGTCTTCAATCAGCCTAAAAGGGCACATGTCACCCCCTTACTCACCCTAAAAGGGCACATGTCACCCCCTTACTCATTGAGTTCCACTGGTCTACCCATAGCTGCCCGCATAAAATTCAAATCTTTAATCCTAGCCTACAAAATTCTCCGTGGGTCTGCTCCTGTCTACTTAGGTGCACTAATAAAAGCTTATGTCGCCCCACGACCACTCCGCTCGTCTGGGGAACGTAGCTGGTGGTCCCCAGACCTTGTACAAGACAATCCAGGCTCTTTTCATGGGTCGTTCCACGTTGGTGGAACGCTCTACCAAGTGCTACAAGAACAGAGTCATCCCTGCCTATCTTCAAGAAGCTCCTGAAGACCCAGCTCTTCCGAGAGCACCTCCTGTCCTAGCACTTTCAAACATTCCATTTTAAATATTCTAATAAGGTTTTTCCAGGACAACCACAGATTCTTCAGGATTATCTCTGGACCTGCTGCGGTGGTCCGGCCTCTTCCCTGCCCTCATCATCACACTCACTTATCCTCAACCGCCTCCATGTGTCTCCCCCTACTCCCCCCTTCTCCCCCTCTCCCCCAGTCTCTATCTCTATCGCTCTCTCTTTTTCCCCTTCTCTACTCTCTCTCTTTAACCCCAACTGGTCAAGGCAGACGGCCATCCTCCAGGAGTCTGGGTCTGCTCGAGGTTTCTGCTGTTAAAGGGAAGTTTTCCTCGCCACTGTCACCAGTCACAAGTGTTTGCTCCAGGAGGATTCTGTTGGGTTTCTGTAGAATTGACTTAGAGTCTGGTTTTGACCAACTCTATATATAAAATGTCAAGAGATAACTTTTTTGTGATCTGGCGCTATATAAATAAAATTTGATTGATTGAGTGATTTAATTGGTTTTCCCCTGTAAGTCGCTTTGGAAAAAGCGTCTGCCAAATGCGTAAACATAAACATAAACATAAACTACAACTGAACTACAACTGAACTACAACTAAACTACAACTGAACTACAACTGAACTACAACTAAACTACAACTAACTAAACTACAACTAAACTAAAACTAAACATTTAGAAAAAAAGTAAACTAATAAAAACTATCAAACCTTCACTAAAAACGAATTAAAACAAACTGAATGAAAGAAAAAAAAAAAAATCAAAACTAAATAAAACTAAACTAGAACGAAAAACCCAAAACTATTAGAACATGATACACATTCATGCACCAGTGTGAGTGACACTGGAGGCAAGGAGGGTGAAGTGCCTTGCCCAAGGACACAACAGAGTGACCAGGACAGACTCACTGCACTACTCACTCATTATACACTCAAAGATAATAAATATGCACAAATCTCTGAAATCTTGAAGTTCGCTCATCCTATTTTTTTTTTCCCCAATATTTTTTATTGAATTGAAATAGAACACTTCCAATCACAGAATTACAATTTACCTTCCCCCTTTTTTAAAAGTATAAACATATGTGCATATACAGACACATTTACATTTATACGTGTATATATTTACATATATGCATGCACACAAAAACAACAAATGAAACAGTACTCTAATTAGAGTGTAGCAAAAAAAATGTAAAAATAAAATTAGTAAATAGATTAAATGAAATTAAATTTCTATTTCTGTCTCTTTTCCATCGTTCTTACTTCCACAACTCTATTAGTTACACAGTGACTGAATAACGTACAGTGCAACGTGCCCTTCTCTGACTGGTCCATGTGATGCAAGGGTTAATTGAAATGATTTTCATTAGAACACGTCACATGCATTTGCCTTCTGTTTTTAGTGCTTATGGAAAATAAAGTTTCAGTAATAGTTGTTCTTGTTCTATCATTGTTATTTTTAGTTGGTTTTCATTTGCTGTTGCTCTTACTTATCACCACTGAGTACCCATGTTATAAGTGTTATTCCTGATTGAGTTTATTTGTGGGATTTTTACTGTTTCTGCAATTAACTGTATTTACTGCAATTAACATCTGTGTTTTCTTGGCTATACTGCAAATAAAGGTATATCATCATCATCATCATCATCATCATCATCATCACCCACTTCTCATCATCAGTCTGGATATTAAAATCTAAATAAAAGAACAGGAAAAAAAAACTGCCTGTTTAAAAAACTGTTATGATGTTTCTATTCATGGACATGATTAACACAACAGGCTGTATTTATTACTTAAAGGAGTGACATTTTGCTTTTTTCAGTGGAATTCTTCCTTTTCCCTCATGTCCCTGTGGTCTCCATAAACTGTAAATGCTGCTTGGCTCTGAATTCTTCATTCATTCAACTCCACAGGTCCATCTGCAACACTATTTCTGACTAATGACACCACAAAGGGGGTTTTGGAGCGCTGGCCCTTTAATGCACAGGAGACACTTTAGGCCCCGCCCCCTCCAGGTGATTGGCTGTGCTGCTCTGTCCTGTTCAACCAACAACTGAACATTTGAGGTAATGGGCTGGAAGTTTGGACAGATTTTCAGTCTGGACTCCAACCACTGATGACTATAAACAAATATGTCCTACTGGAGAAATGTGGGTCAGAAGTCTGGAGCTGGTAGGGGGTCCTTCTGTGAAACTGTTCCTAAAAACACGACATGGGGCGAAACATTTAAACCAGATGTAGACGAATGTTATGAAGCAAGTTTGGAAGCACTTTGAGTCTATTGTATTAAAAAAAAAAAAAAAACTTACTTAGAAACAGAGAAACTTTTTCAGATAAAACACATTTTTATATTATTTTACTTTATATTTAATACAAAAATCTGTATGTAACACATTCAAAAGGACACGAAAATTACACACTACTATTTTTTTAATATCTTTTCATTCTCTCACAGGTACATTTTAGGAATTGAACTAATTATGCAAGGCAGAGTGTTTCACAAAAATGACAGCTGTTGCAAAATCATTTGCGATTTGTATGAATTTAACTGGACAGGTTCTGCATGTAACACAAGTGGACACGATGGGTTACAAACAAAACCTGGAATGAGACTGAGATTAATGAAAAACCCACATCTGGATTAAAAAAAACCACTAGGATCATCAAATTAACACAGTGTCTTTATTTATAGCACTATATAAGACCATATACAGCCATGTTTTACATCTGGGTAGTTTTTCATGTTCCAATTTGGTCCTATTTTTGGCCCCAATATTTATTAAAAATTCACTAATTATGGGATGGCTCAGAGCTACTCTAATTTTTTTGCTTTCATCTGAGGTCATCATTAGGTCCATCCTGGGGGAAATGTGTCTAAATTTCTCTTTTATTATTGGGTCTAAAAAGCTGGAAAAGTGCCAAAAAGGTACCAAAATGAACCCAGTTTCATAGAAGCACCCATGTACAAATGTCGTGACATAACTAGTTATAGATGTAACAAATTAAGCAGGAATTAAAACAGGTTGTAGTAATCCACTTCATTTTTACCAAAATGAATGTAAAGATAGCTTTGCAGCAGTTGGAGGTTCACATTCAAACTTATGAACTATTAGGGTCCAAATTACAGCTGCAAACGATTAGTCGATTAGGGTTTGAAGCCAATGCAAAAATTTACGATTCGATTAATCGACTCGAATTGATTGAAGGGAAATATTCTATGTCAGTTTTCCTGAATTGAAGCTTCTTTGTCCGTCACCATAAGCGTCCGTGTGAAACACAACAGTGGAACCAATGTTTTACAGCAGAGAAATGAAGGAAACAAAGCTTTGATTCAGGAGAACTGTGGATGAATGACTTTTTGGATCACTTTGGTTCTTTTATTTGTGTATTTGGACTAGAGCTGCAACCGATTAATCAACTCAAAGACTAATAAAAGTGGGTTTAGCTAAATATGACCCTTTTAAATGTGCTGCATTTTCTTTTTTGTAACTGAAGTTTTCACAAAAGTAAATAATAATACTAATAAATTGAATTTGAATTTGTCTTTCACGAAACCCAAGGACACTGTACAGCAAAGGATAACAAGACAATAAATAGAACACAAAAGACGATCAATAAAATACAAAGGAAGAACACAAGCAAGAAATGTAGCACGGGTAAGATGTAAGAGAATTATACACAGAGAGATCCGAAAAGAAAACTACAAAAAAACAAATGAGCTGTTGGTGGACGTTCCTGCACATACGCACAGACCAACGAGGCATTCTTTTATTCAGTCAATGTTACGTCTCATATACATGTCACTTTTTCCCAGGTCTTGTTAAGAGTGATTCATTGATTCTCTGAATGTATGACCACTTCTCTATAGCATAGATATAATCAATAACTTCCATCTACAAATCCTGCTTTGGAGTGTTGTTAGCAATATTTCACTAGACGCAAATATCTACAGTCATGGAAAAAATTATTAGACCAACAAAAGTCATGGAAATCAATGGTTCTGTAATCCAGTCCTAACTGTGTGTGTCATGTGACTAAAACAGACAGAAAAGAAAACATGGAATGAATCAAAGCACTGTTTGTGTCAGAACAATAACACAGATACTGATGGAAGAACTGAAGGGATTTGGGTTTTTATCCGAAAACATGTTGAATGGATAAATATCAGCTGTGAAATTCAACTACTATGAGCTGTTTGTGTTGGTATCATTATATTTGTCCAAACAAATGGACCTTTAGTTGGAACAGGCAGTAAAATGAACAAGAAATTTAAAAAACAAGGGATGGTCTAAGAATTTTTTCCACCATATGTTACTAAATTACATCATCAAGCCGGTATTTAGTATTTCATATCCTAAAATAGTTTCAGTAACTGCATTAACATCATCTCAGTATGGATTTAACTCTGAACAATTCCTGAAAAACCATGAGTTGTCCACCTCCTACTTTTTATTTAGGTGTTATGAAAAACAAGTTAAATTCCTGCAGAATTCCCTTCACAGCTGTGAGTTTTGTCTCACACATTATTCATCATTCTACAGAGCTTCAGTTTTCATGTATAGAGTTGGTCCCTCATCGACGTCTCTTAATTTGTATGTACATTAGTCAAGGTTCTCCTGGTTTTTTATATATATATATATATATATAATATATATATATATATATATATATATAATTATATATATATATATAATATATCCAGTCCCAATCCAACTTTATTGTAAAGCACTTTAATACAACCACAGTGGACCAAAGAGCTGTACAGAAGAACAAATAAAACTAAAATAAAGGAATAAAATACAAGAATAAATAAAAAGACATAGAAATGTAAAAAAAAGAAAACAATGCTGTACAGAAGAATAAATTAAAGCTAAATACAAGAATAAAATACAAGAATAGATTAAAAGAACTGTACAAAAAGACAACAGTGCTGTACAGAAGAAGAAATAAACCTCAATAAAATAATAAAATACAAGAATATAGTAAGACACAGAACTGTACAAAAAGACAACAGTGCTGTATAAAAGAATAAATAAAACCTACATAAAATAATAAAATACAAGGATAAAAAAAACAAAAAAAAACAAAAAAAAAAACAGAGAATGAAGAATAAACCAGCACCAAATAAAACAATAGAATAAAAATGTATACATTCAAACATCTCACATGGTTTTAAAAGCCATATGAGATGTCTTAATTCCATGTAGTGTCTTAATTGTTAAGTATGTGAAGGTTTCACCTTTGAGGCCACACTTTTGACAACCTGATGTTAAATGCAGGTTCTTTGGTTCCTCTAAAGCGTTGGGATGTCCTTCATCCATCAGATTGTGAAGGGAAGCAGATCAGGGCTTTTGTCCCCACCAGCACCATGCGTTTGTTTGAACCTTTGGATCTGCCACAAACATTCTGAACAGTTCCTCCAGTAGACTGGGCTGATGATGCAGACTTTCAGAAGGAGGAGAAAACTGGGCATTCCACTAAAGCTGTCAATGATGTCACTGACAGAGGGGCGGAGCTTATTCAAGACTTCAACTGTAGCCGAACAACAAATGCAGATCACAAACAGTACTGGCAACAAGTTGTCAAAGAACACAGGAACATTTTTGGTCATTTCAATAAACCAACAGTGGTTGTTGGACTTTCTAAGGAACATTTTTATGTGAGTGTCAGTTTGATTTGCTTCAAATTTGGACTGAAGTAATTTGGTCAGATATGGAACCAAATGCAGAGTTCGAATCCAGAGAATCTGAAAAACATTTTTTTGGACCCCCCTAACATCATCTAATGCTAAGTAGCAACAGGAGCAGAAAGTCTTTATGTTAGTGTGTTCTGGATGTGCATCCAACCACGTTATAACCGTAGGCCATAAAAGCCCAGGTGTGAGTACCGTGGTTGGCAGCAGACGCAGAACGACTGTCTGTGCACTTGTAAACATCTGGTTTGTTGTAAACCACCACATGGACCGGTCCTCCTCAGTTATAAGAAGCATCTGCTGATACTCAGGTTATTCAGTGTACAATAACAGTAACAGTGCATCTGCAGGTAAAACTTAAGTTTGTCGTCCTAGGTCCGTGCTTTCAAACCTTTTTGACTTTTGACCCCATTTTAACGTCACAAATTTGTGGCGACCCCAGACATTCAAAACGGAGACTTTTATTTTGCTAAAATTAATTTGTTTTGATCATGTAATAGTTTGTTATACTATGTTGCAAATAATCATAAATTTTAGATGACATTAAAGCTATATAATGTATATAATGCAGCTCTTTAATTTTTTATTAGGAAAAGTTGTGGTGTTTTAATTATAATGACATATATTGAAATATTAAAACATATTTTTTGTAAGTACATTTTTTTTTTAAATCAATTACTAGAAATTTCAGGTGACCCCATTTGAATTCCAGGTGAACCAACATGGGGTCCCGACCCCAAGGTTGAAAACACTGTCCTAGTTGTTTTTCTAGTCCTCCAGTCAGAGTCATAATACATGTGGTGGTGCTGCCTCCAGTCTCTGAGGAGCGATAACAGCATTTCCCACTGGTTTACACAGTGCAGTGTGGTCTTTTCTTGGCAGCTGAACTTCCAGTGAACTGGAACAGTTTTGGCGCTGGGACATCCACGAATAAGGTCTGACTGCCCGGCAGTTCCAGACTGTGACTGTTGTGGAAATGTTCAACTGATAACCCACACAAAGAGGAGGAGAGAAAGTTAGAGTTAAAATAATAAATGCATTTATTGAGAAGTCAATCACAGAGAAACTCTGTCAGTGAAGTCTGAATAAACAGGAGAAAAACTAAAGATTATATAGAACCAAATCCAACCCCCTCAAACCATGATGTCACCCCTTACATACATCGTACCACTCCATACTACTCCTTCTCTGCTCCGTGAAGAGGTCATGATGACCTCTTCACCCTAACCTTGTTTAAATCATATCTAGCGTGCAGGCGCCATCACCTATCTGCACATCCAGACATTTAGGTGTTTGGGTTTTAACTCAAGGCAAGAACACCGTTCCTGGGTCGGGGGTGTTACAGAGTGGTAAACATCACACATAATCATATGATATGAACAACGACTCAGCATTAAAAGAAGATGTACTAACAGTATAAAATATAAAAAGTAAATATAAAAAGGTAAATTTTCCACCACAAGACCCACTGTGACTTGTTGGAGTGTGGAGTCACAGAGGCGTTGAACTCACACTGGAACACGTCTGGCCTGTCACTGCTGGAGTCAGACACGGACTGGGTTGAATGTTTGACCATTACACGCCCTGAACAGTGGGCAGCACCAAAACCCCAAATACAGACATTTGACCCCTGACCCCATGTGACCCCAGGGGTTGACAGTGACAGGACTGAGACAGAAGACTGCAGCTGAAGTGTGGGTCAGGGGAGGAGCTTCCACTGAGCAGGTCTGCAGTGGTCTCCATCATACAGTCCCATACACACCTCAGACGACCCTTGGTCCTGTACAAAGAGCCCTATGGTTTGATTATATAATTATCATATTCTTTCCAGTTATAATGAGTCTTCAAGGTCCGTTATGTAAGAGTCAGACGTATCCTTTTGTGGTAGGTTAGTGGACTGTGACGTTCTTCACTGTCAGGTCTTAGATCACTGGGGTGGTTTTATGTAGTCTGTTAGTTGACTACGAGCCAGTCCGCAGCCTTAGATCCTCGGGGGGCAGAGGGCTCCTGGTGGTTCCAAAGTCCAGGCTTAAATGTGAGGGTGACCGGGCCTTTAGCATCAGGACCCCTCGACTTTGGAGCAGCCTGCCCTAGGAGATAAGGCTGAGGAGTCAGTAACATCTTTTTAAATCACTTCTTAAAACCGTTTTTATCGACTTGCCTTTATGTGATGTCTGTTCCTTTTAATTTTATTTTTTTAATTTTGAATTTTATCCTGTTTGGTTATTAATTAGTTTATTTAATTTCTCATACATGGTGTTTTATTTTATTTCACTCCTTCATGTTTACATTGATTTGACAGCATCATGTTACGTTCTCCCTGCCCTCTTTATTCTGATTCACTTAATTTATTCTTAGTGTCCTGTTTTTGCATTTGCTGCACACATCTGTCTATTGTGATGCTTCTGTTTTAGTGTCTTTGCTTGCATCTTGTATCCTGCTGTTGTGCCCTCTGCTTTGTCTGTCAAAGCACTTTGTAACTATAAAGCTATTATTGTGATGACTGTATCATCTTCTGGATCCCTGCATCCCTTACTCGCCCTTATGACCTTTCCATGATGACCTTTGTATATTTACTTCCTACCATTTGTTGATCATAATAGATGGGTGGATACTGGGCTGCTGATAATGGGGGTAAACATGACAAGTTCATGGGGCCCAGTATTTGTGGTGGGTCCATACAGCAGTGGAGGGGGTCCAGTGGATACGGTTAGAAGTTGTGAAAAGATCCGCTGGAAAACAGAGGCACAGAAGTCAGGAGTCAGCTGTTGAAAGTATGCTAAGTTTTGGTTTTGTTTCACGCTAGCGTAAGTGACGTTATGTACGGACCACACCCCCACCTACATACATCCCCCCCATGTGAGACAGATTGAGAAGATACTGAATTTATGAAGGGTCCACAACGTTTATGCTCTCATGGGGCCCACAGTTGGTGGTGCCCCTGGGTGGATATGTCCCCCACCTATTATAATCTTTTTATCATTTGAGTCTCTTTTGCCGCATTTCCACTACGTGGTATCAGCTCGGCTCGGCTCTACGTTTTTTTTTGTGTTTCCATTACGAAAAAGGACCTGGAATCTGGTACCCGGTACAAGTGTTTTGGTCTCACCTCCACTGACGTTCTAAGACTGGAGACCAGATACTAAAACATGACGTGTAAACACTGCAGACCACTGACTGGTCAGAGTCGTCTGTCTGATTTACAACAACAGATGCAGAAGTTGACAGTAAATCTGTCGGTAGGTGAATCCACATGATGACAGTAAACTGTAAAACTACACCATTCAGTCTGGAGATTCAGTCTTTGGTGGCCGACGTAAAAATTCAGCATGAGTTTGACGAGACAACGCACAACAAGTGAGTTTATCAGCGACTCTGAGCAGTAACGCGCCGCATCGCTATGACGTCCAGGTACTGTAAAGTGGGTAGTATCCTGGAGTGGAAAAGGTCTCCAGGAATAGTATCTGGTACCAGAGTCGAGTCGAGCCGGTTCCACGTAGCGGAAACACGACATTTCTCCCCTTTGTGTTCCATGCCATGTTCCCCCCACCCTTTTGGTCACCTGTGTAAACGCCTCCTCCGTAGTTCCAGGGTCAGTTCCTCCTCAGAGTCCACCGTATACTGGTGTAATAGTCTGGAATAAACAGTAAACCACCCATGGGATACTTCCTGGCTTTTGTCTTTGAACACGTCTCTGGTAACAGAAATGTTGTTGACTGTTGTTATAGATGAGGCCCAGACAAACACAGGAACACACACCTAGCATTAACATTAGCAATTAGCACTCTGGGAGCAGTGAGCTGTGACCGAAGGCTCCTGTGGACCAAACCAGGAAACTCATCAGTGCCGTGTTCAGGGGCACTGACAGGAGAATGAACATATGGAGATAGAAGCAAAGGCCTTCCCTGTTTGTTTGTTGATCTGACTTTGGAAAACATGCAAATGGTGGTCAGTGGTGAGAGACAAATTATTTTTTTTGACCTTGTAACCTACCTAACATTAATTATTATTTTATCAATTTGAAAGCAAATGTACAGAATGTTCTTTCACAACTTTCAACATTTCATTCTGATAGTTCAGCAAACATGTATGACTTCCTTGACTTGAAATATAATCTTATAGATAAACTGACAAACATCATATGTGAAATTAACATAATTCAAATGTACTTTCTCTCCTTTGCATATAGGGATGGGAATCAGTAAGAATTTAACGATTCTGATTCCATTATCGATTTTGCTTATCGATCCGATTCCTGAAAATAGAACTATACATGAACAAATAATAAGAACAGATGATGCCAGGCCTGGTTCGGGGGGGAGGGGGGTGGGGGTTACAGTGACAGTGAAACTCCAGACTCTTTACTAATTCCTCTATTTCCTCATTTCCACTACGTGGAACCAGTTCCCTCTGCTCGGCTCCTGTTGTTGTGCTCCTCATTTCCTTTCCTCTACCTTCAGAAACTTGTATTTGAGGGGGTTCGACGTTTGCTGTCCACACCGGAACCAGAACTGGACCCAGATGATGGCCTGGTGTTCACTCTGACACTAGATTCACAAGCACCGCTGAGTAGAGAATCAAATGAATCACATGTGGACGAATGTTTGAACAGACTGGAGGGATTCCACCTGTAGAAGAAATGGAAGCTTTGACAGAGTTGAACTGGACCTGGTGTGGTCTGTGTGGACCTGGTGTGGTCTGTTTGGACCTGGTGTGGTCTGTTTAGACCATGTGTGGTCTGTTTGGACCTGGTGTGGTCTGTTTGGACCTGGTGTGGTCTGTTTAGACCTGGTGTGGTCTGTTTGGACCTGGTGTGGTCTGTTTGGACCTGGTGTGTGTCTGTTTGGACCTGGTGTGGTCTGTTTATTCCGTTTCTGTCTCAACTCCATGTTGTCTTCGTTCTGACCAAAACAATGCAGTGTATGCGTGACGTCATCGCGCATGTGCAACAAAGGTGGAATCCATAAGCAGAATCGTTAAGCAGGCAGGCAAACGATTCCAAGGAATCAAGCTACTGGGATCCGGTTCTTAAAAAGAACTAGTTCTCGATTCCCATTCCTAATTGCATATAATACTTTTTTCCTGAAACAACGTCCCATGGGTCAGAACTGAAAGGTGCAGAACTTCAACTCTCTTCACTTATTTTTGATGTCAGATGAAACCAGATGAAGCAGTGAGACCCAAGAGAGAAACAGTCACCTGAACTCAGACAGGTCAGTCCCACTGGGCTTTGAGCACAGAACCTTCTAGCTGTGACATGGTACAGGTACCTTGACTGACAAGTGCACCAACTTTTGAGTTTTCTGAGTTACGGGCCGTCACTCTGTCGATTTTTTTGCTTTGAGTTGCGAGCCAAAATCTGAGTTACGAGTGAGCATTAGTTGTGGTAGCCAATAAAAATAAAACTGTTGGAGGACAGCTGGTAGGTGTTGTAGTGGTGGATGGTCCATGTGTCTGTTCACCACAGCGTTTGAGGAGGACTGACGGGTTCCTCCTGTCAGACCCATTTTTGTAAAACCTACGGTAGCTCCACATGTGGTTCTGTCATCTGCTGAGGCTTCCTGTGGTTTTGGAAAATTAATACGGATTGAATTTAATGTGTTATATTTTAGTTTGTTTGTGTTCTTGTGACGGAGCATCCCTTTGCTGAGTGCAGCAGTGTGCACTCACACACACACACACACACACACACACACACACAGTTTCCTGTAGTTCGTATGAGAGTGCACACTTGTCCGTTCTACACACCAACATACACACACATTCAACACATTCATGCCGTACACTCACCACACACTCTGCTTCCTGCAGAATGATGCCGAGTCCAAACAGGGCGGAGCTAGTGGCGTCGGCTAATAAAGGGGGTGCCGGGCGGGAAAATGGTCACCTGACCATTTAATTGGTGGTTTTCACTTATTAGGTTTATTTCTCTGCTAGAGAGTGGTTTGTGATAAATACAGAGTGGAAATGTTAAAGAGGGTATTTTTCTTTGTTTCCCTGGTGTTCAGATGTGTCTTCTTGTGATTTTTTGAGGAAAAATCCTGTGTGAGTAATTGATTGCTGTGGGTCATGCCCAGTGGGAGGGGCTTTCCCTATTTATGTCGGCCATTTTGGCTTTTTTGGGTGAGTAAGCTAGAGCTGACGGCACATCGTGGGTGTTTTCTGTCTACAAAGAGGTTTGCACTCTTCTGTTAACTCATGGAAATAGCTGTCACTGTTTGGGAGAACTGGAATAAAAAAGCCTTTAAAGGAAGACCTTCATCTTTTATTTTTCTTCAACGAGCCATATTATTGAGTTTACAAGTAGAGCCCCGCCACAGTTCTAAATGTATGTATCTAAAGGTATTATCTCTGGTCGCTGTCCAGAGGGGAGTGCTGAAACGCTTTGCACTGTGCCTGGAAGAAGTGAAAGAGGTCGTCCAGAACACGTCAAAAACGTCTACATACATCAATATGTGTCGGAGATAAGTTCCATATAAGTTACACATAGGTTCAAAGCATGTTACTCATAGGTTAGAAATAAGTTTTGGATACGCTAGACATTATCTGGACATACTTCAGCTTATGGGGCTGGAACGGATTCATGCATGTCAGTTACTGTCAACGGGCAAAATGTATTTGATAAACGAGAAACTGAGTTACAAGCTCAGTCATGGAATGAATTAAACTCGTAAATTGAAGTACCACTACACTAACCACTACACCACCACCAAGGTTATTATCGTGAACGAAAACTAACAAAATGACAAAACTAGAATTGAAAAAACATTTTGTTAACTGCAATGAATAAAACTATAATTAGAAGAAAACCTATAACTACTGAAACTGTATTGTGTGTTTACTAAACTAAGTAAAACGGATAAAAATTATGGATCAAATTCCCTTCGTTTTCGTCTTTTTCAATGTCAGATGATACGAAATCAATTTATTTCCCTCAAGCAGTTTTCTGTGCTGTCTCCATACGACACTTTTTGCTCCGTCACTTGTGTTCACTTGTGGTTTCCAGTCGTCTTCTGGTCCCCACTCTACCTGGAAACATGGAGACTAAGCAGCAGAGTCCTGTCTGGGATTGATTTGAATAGGAGCACAGAGAAGAAGAAAAGAGACCACTGAACTACAACTGAACTACAACTGAACTACAACTGAACTACAACTAAACTAAAACTAAACTAAAACTAAACTACAACTGAACTACAACTAACTACTGAACTACAACTGAACTACAACTAAACTACAACTAACTACAACTGAACTACAACTGAACTACAACTGAACTACAACTAAACTACAACTAAACTACAACTGAACTACAACTAAACTACAACTGAACTACAACTGAACTACAACTAAGCATTTAGAAAAAAAATTAAAACTCATAAAACTATCAAACCTGCTGTAAAAATGAATTAAAACGAACTGAATTAGAGAAAAAAAAAGTCAAAACTAACTAAAACTAAACTAGAATGAAAAATCCAAAACTATTAGAACCTTGCCCGCCACCCCACTGAATAAGAGATATAATATCAAATACTGAAGAATACTGAAAAAGTCTGCCATGTCTCCTGTTGAAACAAATGTATAAGAATGAAAACAAGGTACAGGAAAAAAAAAAAAATCATACAAACTGACATAAATGGGAGATTTACATATGCAGGCAAATGTAAAATTCTACCCACTTCCATTTTTTTCAACACCTTAAATAAGCAAATTAATTTAAGTACCCAAGTATTTTTAACTTCTTACTTTTTGCATACTGTATTTAAAACATCTGTACTTTCTCTTCCTTACAGTTTCATTCCTGGGTCGACAATAAGCAAATGTACTCCATTTGGTAACAGCTAAACCTGCTCAGTCATCAGTGGAAAAATCTGGTCATAAACAGTCAAAAGAGCGGTTTCATGTCTCAGTTTTCTCATGTCCTCATGTCTCATGTATGTGAGGACTCCTATGGCAGACTGGCAGCTTGGAAGGATGCTTTATGTGCAGTTACCAGAGGCAGACTGGCAGTCTGCATGTGCTTCTGGACACTCCACTTCCATTCATACACACTTCCACTCCTCCACTTTAAATGGCTGATGCCAGTTTCTATTACACCAGTAGATCTGAAGCGCTATAATAAGAATCTACCTGATGTGTGCTCCAGATGTTCCCAATGCAAAGGAACACTGGTTCACTGGATGTGCTACTGTCCACACACTGCACTGTTCTGGAGGGAAATCAGGGAAATAATTGAAAACATTATTTCTGAACAAGTCATGTTAGACCCAAAGTTCTTTCTGTTTGGCATATATCCAGAAAAACATGAATATACAACAAATGAAGGGATTTTTATCCACTTCAGTCTACTTATTACTAAAACATGCATTTCATTAGTTTGGAACAGAAACTGGTAGACCAACTGTTAGTCTGTGGATACAGCAGATGCTTTGTACCCAAACACTAGAAAAACTGTCCTCTGTTCTGAAGGACGAACAGGAGTCATCTGAACGGCTGTGGAATCCTTTCATTGTGTCTGCTGACAATCCACAGTTACTGGAGGACAACGCAAACAACTGACAAAGTTCCCACTGGGGCGTCTAAAGGCAGAGGCTCAGATTTCTGGATTTTGTATAATTTTTTGCTTTTTTTTGTAAACATAATATGTTTGTGATTGTAGTCTGCAGGTTGCATGGATCTGATATATGCACTGTTTGTTGTTTGTTTGTTAAAATGATAACCATTTAAATAAAAACATTTCGGAAAAAAAAAGTACTCCATTCGATAGCCGTCAGTTTTTTACTGTGGTCCCTTAAGCATATGCCACAACCCTGGGTGTATGTTGAAACAGCAGAAGAAGATATGAGGTGCAGGGAGCTGTGTTTGCATGGTAATCCACTAGAGCTGGTGGCTTGGCTCGGAAAAGATCTGGTTTTTTTTTTTTTTAATTTATTGTTGGAAATTGCTGCAGGCCAAGCAAGCTAGCAACCAACAAAGACTTTGGAGATTTTATATATATATATATATATATATATTTTTGCATAGGTAGGAATAGTGCAAGCCATGTTTTATACATACCTGAGTAAACAGCTACTGCAGGCATCTGCACATTTAGTTGTCTGCTCCTGTATTTTTATTCATGCTTGTGTGGAGGACACAGCAGCCACAGACAGGAAATTGTTGCTCATATCAGTGGCTGGCCAGTAGCTTTGGTGAAGACGAGGAGGCAGAGGGAATGCATGGCTGCCTCAGTGCCCCCCCCCCTTCTGAATTTTTTGGCAGCCCATCAGAGGCGAGCAGATAAGGCCTCACACATGCTTCATGTTTGGTGAACTGGCAGCGGGGCTGTTCAGAGACAGATGCTGTGGTGCGGTGGGACGACTGGACATCGCACTCTCAATCTTCTGTCTTTCTCCATTTCCTTTGGCAGGATGCTGATTTACACGAGAGCAGCAGCATCTCATTTGTATGAATAATGCACCTCTGCTCTTTTTCCCTATCACTACCCCTCTGTCCCTGCACTGGAAGACAAAAAAACTAAAGAAAAAACAAAAAAAAAAAACAGCTCCAAACCAAGCTTCGAATAATTTTGGAGTTTTTCCTCCGCCAAGGAGGTTCTGTTTTTGTTGGCGCTGGTCTGTGTGTCTGTCTGTGTGACTGTCTGTGTGTCTGTCTGTGTGTCTGTCTGTGTCTGTCTGTGTGTCTGTCTGTGTCTGTCTGTGTGTCTGTCTGTGTGTCTGTCTGTGTGACTGTCTGTGTGTCTGTCTGTGTGACTGTGTAACTGTCTGTGTGTCTGTCTGTGTGACTGTGTAACTGTCTGTGTGTCTGTCTGTCTGTCTGTCTGTGTGACTGTGTGACTGTCTGTGTGTCTGTCTGTGTGACTGTGTAACTGTCTGTGTGACTGTCTGTGTGTCTGTCTGTGTGACTGTGTAACTGTCTGTGTGTCTGTCTGTCTGTCTGTCTGTCTGTCTGTGTGACTGTGTGACTGTCTGTGTGTCTGTCTGTGTGACTGTGTAACTGTCTGTGTGTCTGTCTGTCTGTCTGTCTGTGTGACTGTCTGTGTGTCTGTGTGTCTGTCTGTCTGTCTGTCTGTCTGTCTGTCTGTCTGTGTGACTGTGTGTCTGTCTGTCTGTCTGTCTGTGTGACTGTGTGACTGTCTGTCTGTCTGTCTGTGTGACTGTGTGACTGTCTGTGTGTCTGTCTGTGTGACTGTGTAACTGTCTGTGTGTCTGTCTGTCTGTCTGTCTGTGTGTCTGTCTGTGTGTCTGTCTGTGTGACTGTCTGTGTGTCTGTCTGTCTGTCTGTCTGTGTGACTGTCTGTGTGTCTGTCTGTGTGTCTGTCTGTGTGACTGTCTGTCTGTCTGTCTGTCTGTGTGACTGTCTGTGTGACTGTCTGTGTGTCTGTCTGTGTGACTGTCTGTGTGTCTGTCTGTGTGTCTGTCTGTGTGTCTGTCTGTGTGTCTGTCTGTGTGTCTGTCTGTGTAACTGTCTGTCTGTCTGTCTGTGTGACTGTGTGACTGTCTGTGTGACTGTCTGTGTGTCTGTCTGTGTGTCTGTCTGTGTAACTGTCTGTCTGTCTGTCTGTGTGACTGTGTGACTGTCTGTGTGTCTGTCTGTGTGTCTGTCTGTCTGTCTGTGTGACTGTGTGACTGTCTGTGTGTCTGTCTGTGTGTCTGCGTGACTGTCTGTGTGTCTGTGTGTCTGTCGTCTGTCTGTGTGTCTGTCTGTCTGTGTCTGTCTGTGTGTGTGTGTGTCTGTGTGTGTCTGTCTGTGTGTCTGTCTGTCTGTCTGTGTGTGTGTGTGTGTCTGTCTGTCTGTCTGTCTGTGTGTCTGTCTGTGTGTGTGTGTGTGTGTGTCTGTCTGTCTGTCTGTTTGAGTGCAGGATAACTCAAAAAGTTATGGATGGATTTGGATGAAACTTTCAGGAAATGTTGAGACTGGCACAATGAACAAATGAATAAATTTGGTGGTGATCGGGGGTGTGTAGGTAGGGGGGGGGGGGCACGGGGGCCCACAGATCTGCCTTGGCGGAGGTCTGTGCTCTCCGAGTGCTTCTAGTTCATTCTAGTTTAGTTTTATTTAGTTGTGACTTTTTTGTCTCTAATGCAGTTCGTTTTAATTAGTTTTTAGAGCAGGTTTGCTGGTTTTTCTTACTTGTCGTTTTTTGAATGCTCAGTTTTAGTTTAGTTTCAGTATTAGTTTCAGTTTTTCATATATTTTATTTTCCTTTCCATCCTGTTCAAATAAATTAGTGAGGCATGGATCAGCGGGTAACCCTGGACCCTTTCTGTGGGGGTGGGGTTAGGGCGGCTCTGACTGAGCACACACACAATATGTTCAGTACCATGGATACACTCCCTACAGCAGGTGGGAGGTGGGGGTGTGATCCATACACAGCGTCACTTATGTGGAAATGAAACTGAAACTTTCCATCCTTTCACCGTTGGCCTCCTGACTTCTACACCTCTGTTCTACCGCTGATCTGAGACCAAATGTTCACCTGTTCTGTCCTGTATCAACACTGACAAAGACCAAAACTAAAGGAATTTACCCAGAATTTTTATGTTTTAGTTAGTTTTGTAAACACACAATACAGTTTCAGTTAGTTATCGTTTTTTTCTTTTAATTCGAGTTTTTATGTATTTCAGTTGACGAAAATGTTTTTTTTTTTTTTCAATTTTAGTTAGTTTTGATGCTGATTTACACAAGAGCAGCAGCATCTAATTTGTATGAATAATGCATCTCTGCTCTTTTTTCCCTATCACTACCCCTCTGTCCCTGCACTGAAAGACAAAAAAAGAGAAAAAACAAGGTAACACTTTATAATGCACACTATGAAGCATTTGTTAAATATTAACAAATAGTGAATTCATCATTTCTAAAGCATATTTCTGACATGAATACTCATTAGTATATGGTTTATAAGCACAGTTATAAATGTTTCACTCATCATTCCTAATCCTTCATCATTCAGTCATGCAGTTTGTTTTCATAATCCCATGTGCTGTGTGTTTCCTTTGTTTGAAGAAGTCAGACTTTTGTGAGTCTTCATTCATTTCCATCCTTTAAATCTCTTTTGTAAATGCTTTAGATGTCACAGATAGTGCACACTTTAGATGAGCTCACACCACAGACTGAATTCATGAGTAGTTAGTGCTTTAGAACTACCTGAAAGAATGAATTCCTGTGTTAAGAACTGTTTATAGGACATCTACTGGAAAAGAAAAGTGTGCGTTCATATAAAATACACACTGACATATTCACTGACCATTAGTACGTGTGTGAATACTAAATGTTTAAAGAATCCATAATTTATAAATTATGAAAATTAGTGATGGGACTGTTGGTTCTTTGAAGGGAGTCGTTCAATCAGGAGTCGTTCACTGAAAAGAGTTGTTCAACAGACTGGCTCTGTTCTGTTTTTGCATTCTTTTGAAACACCAGTGTTTGAATGACTAAATAGGCTACTGTGATGACTGACATTCCATTTTAAAGGTGTTGAATTGGTGCGGCAGTAAATATTATCTTACTGTAAAACAGAATGGTTAGTTCAAATGTGTGGGTTAAATCCATGACATGAGAGGTGACATTAGACAAATGATGGAACTGGAGCAAAAACATCCCAGTACATTATGTGGACTAGTCTGTAGAAGAAAAATGAAGAAGAAAATAAAACATTTTCTGATGAAAGAACATTTTATTCTCCTCAAAACAAGAACAAGAAATGTGTGGAAACACACGGAAAAAACTGCACAAAACCAACAGTGATGAATCAGTGCAGTTCCAGTATTTAAATACCTAAAAAACTAGTGCAAATAAATACTTCAAGTAACACTGAAACATACCTGATATCTCTAATGTAAATATTAAAATAAAACCACATCAGGAGTTCTCTCACTTCTACTCTGTATATGAAGCCAATCCCTCCCCAGTGACGCTAAACTGACAGGCAATCAGACACTCCCTCCTTAAAAAAAAAATGAACAGCTCTTTACAACGACTTGGTTCCCATCATTCATTTCAAAGAGCCGTTCAAAAGATTTGATTCGTTCGTGAATGTCACATCACTAATGAAAATACAATCATTAAGCACATTGTAGATGAACTTATTAATGATGAGTAAACCATTATAACTGTGCTGATAAACTATATATTAAGGAGTATTCATGTCATAAATATACTTTACAAATGATGAATTCAGTATTTATTAATGCTTAACTAATGCTTCATAGTGTGGACTTATTCTAAAGTGTTACCAAAACAAAACAGCTCCAACCAACAATAGAAGTGAGGTGAAACCACACATGTGGTTGTAGAAGTACAGAATGGATGAGGCTGGACTCTGCCATTAAAACTAATGACTTCAATTACAGACTTTTAATGGCGCAGTGTAGTGCCATCCATTTTAACACAACGTTAGGGAGAAAAAAAAAACATAATTGCCACTGTGTGTTTTGTCCCATAAAGACATTTTGTAATATCAAATTCTTTTACTCCAAAGATTTCTGTCATTTTGATTTCAGTCTGTGCTCTTGAGATAATATTCCAATACAATTATAGACAAAGTGAAACAGTTATTCAGTTCCATCTTTCAGAAGTGACCTTCCATCTTTGAATGTCACGCAACACCTTTAAGAAAGTATTCAGCTTCCTCTTGTGACTTTTCTTGCAGCGTTTTGTGAGGCTAAAGCAGATTGGAAATGGTTTTTTAATTGCAGATCTTATCTAGACATAGACATGTGACGCTTAGCTTGCAAATTAAAAAGAACATAAAGACAAACTATTGTGTGTCAGTTCATATTTATGCATTCTGTCCTGCAGTGACAGCTGAATCTGACTGACAGCTAATGTGCGCCTCTCTGAAGCTGGACAGAATTATTTACACAGTTTAAGATGATGGGGAAGAGCGGTGCTTAGTGATCACTGTTGAAGTGGGTAGACTCTACACACAGGTGTCAAACATGTGGCCCGGGGCCCAAATCCGGCCCGCCAAAGGCTCCAGTCCGGCCCTGGGGGGGAATTTGTGAAATGCAAAAATGACACTGAAGATATGAACAAGCATTTTAGTTCAGGTTCCACATTCAGACCAGTCAAATCCTACCCAATAACCTAGAAATACTCATAACTCCAAATTTTCTCTTTGTAAATGTAAATATTTTCATTATTTACACTAAAACAAAGTATAATTTTGCAAAACTGTCAACAACCTGAAATGTCTTTAGAGAAATGCAGTTTTACCAATATTCCATCTGTAAATAAAAGCTGTGTGTGTTTGTAGACCTACTGGCATCTGTCAGTTCTATATAATGCACATGGGAAATGATCAGCTGAAGCAGAATAGTGTTCAAATTACACGGATTTTTTCAGTTTGTTCATGTTATTCACAATGTTTGAAAGGACTATTTGTAGATGTAAACCTTTTCATAATGTCATTTTACTTTTTTCACTCTAAAACACAGAGGAAAGTTTGGAGTTGACATTATTTCTATAATTCTGTTCTTATTGGACTGGTTGGGTCCACTGCAGATCAGATTTAGCTGAATGTGGAACTGAACTGACATGAGTTTGACAGCCCAGGACTAAATTTTTGCCCTTTTTATTTATTTATTTATTTAAAAGTAGTCCAGAAAATGCCGTTTTAGAAACAGTGACATGTCAGACTACTGTATTTATTTTACCCATAAATCCATCAGTAGTATTTCCTGACTATTAAAATGATCATGACTTGATCAGGAGCAGTTTATAGGTTTGACTGGAAACACAAGCAGCTACGAATGGAGATGGATTCAACAGGAAGCAAACATAGGATAATGCTAGCCTTTCATAACGTTAGCCCTTCATAATGTTAGCCTTTCATAATGTTAGCCCTTCATATGTTAGCCCTTCATAATGTTACCTTTCATACATTAGCCTTTCATAACGTTAGCCCTTCATAATGTTAGCCTTTCATAATGTTAGCCCTTCTTAATGTTAGCCCTTCATAATGTTAGCCTTTCATAACATTAGCCTTTCATAACATTAGCCCTTCATAATGTAAGCCTTTCATAACATTAGCCTTTCATAACATTAGCCGTTCATAATGTAGCCCTTCATAATGTTAGCCTTCATAACGTTAACCTTTCATAACGTTAGCCTTCCATAATGTTAGCCTTCCATAACATTAGCCTTTCATAACATTAGCCTTCCATAACGTTAGCCTACTCACACAGTTAACTACTGGTGACTTCATCTCTTCCTCTAAATGTGCACTCATAGTTCCACTAGTTTAAAACAGTGACTCATTCTGAAACCCCTTCAAACTGACCTCAGAATTCTGGATTCCATGAACGTAGGTTCTCTCCATATATGTCACTCATTTGAAAGACGTTTATTCTTCCTTTATTGTTCGCATTTTCAATAATCGCACATCTTTCAACGATGTGTGCAGTGACCTGTCAATCATCTGGGGTGGTACTGGCACCTGAGGTGTCCAATCAGGTTCCAGAGGTGGACAGCGCTAATTAGCAATATTTTCCTTGGCATGACCCCCCTACTCTGCCTCTGATTGGCTCATCAGTCCTCATGCCTAAAGTTAACCAATCGAATCAGTGAAGCAGCGAGTACTAGCCAATTAGAGGCAGAGCAGGGCGGTCATGGCTTCACCATCTGAGGGGAAAAATGGGCAGTTTGTCTCATATACGACTGAATGTGCACATCAGGGGGTTTAGAAGTGGGTATACGCAGTATGACTGAAAAATGAATATACTGACAGTCAGTGAAAACGTCCAGTCAGTAATTTATTATATTTTGCACTGAAAGTTTGGGAAGTGTTTGATTTGAAATGTTTCCGTTGAATAGTGCACTGAACTCATTAATGAGTCTTACACCTTTCCAAACATTTCTCACTAGCTTCAGGGGTGGTCCTTCAGAACCGGGTCAAAGTGCTGTTTTGGAGAAGAACAAACATTTGTACACCGTTTAAAGGACGGGTTGTGCAGCCTTTATAAAGGCCATGAAAAGGACAACATTTTTATTCCTTACATCCAGGCCACGGTTAAATCCAACGAACTATGGCGAGCCCTCTGCATGGTGCAAGCCGGCCTGAGTTCTTCAGAAGTTGGGTGTCGATTGAACTGTTCCATCAAACCATCTGACGTCTTGTTCACCCCACTGGCAAACTGCTCTGTGGCAGACAGACCACGTCCTGGGCGTGAAAGAGTAATGACTCCGGATCAGGATCGTTACATCCGGAATCAGCACTTATGGGATTGATTCCATACAGCAAGTGGCACTGCTAGGGACACACCAGGGAGACCCAACCCTGGAGTCAGCAGCCCGACTGTCAGACGTCGCCTTCCAGAAGGAAACCTCCATGCACGGAGACCTTTAGGGGGAACATTATGACTCCTCAGCGCCGTCAGAATCGCCTACAGTGGTGCCAAACGCCTCAGATGGACACAGCGTCAGTGGGGAGCTCTTCTCTTCACAGATGAAGCAGAGTTTGTGTCGACCACGCCGATGGACGGGAAAGAGTTTGGCGCAGAGGTGGTGAACGCTACGCTCCGTGCTGCATCCGTCAAGTGAATGTCTGGGTGGGCCAAGCGTCACGGTGGGCCGGCATATCCCTGCACTACAAGACCCCTTTATGGCTGTTGAAGGGACACTGACATCCCAGTGCTACATCTGGGATCTTCTGCAGCCCCATGTTGCATCCTCCTCCAGCAGCGTCAGGATGTGGACATCTTCCAACAGGATAATGCACGTCCCATGCTGCCCGTGCCACTAGAGGTTCCTGGAAGGTCAGAAGCTGGAAACCCTGCCATGGCCTGTGTATTCACCGGATCTCAACCCCATTGAACACACATGGGATCACCTGGTACAGATCCAGAACCGTGTTCCTCGTCTCATGAACAGAGGTCAGCTGATCCAGGCTCTTCCAGAGGAGTGGCAGGCCCTTCCACAAGACGGGATTCCACGTTTGATACGCAGTATGTGTCGGAGACTGACGGCTTGTCTTCCTGTTGGTGGAGACAACACTCGCTACTGGAGCTGGAACTTTGCAGTGGCAGGGTAGCCACTGGTTTGGACTGGACATTGTCATTGCTTACAGTGATTGTGAATTCCTTATTGGTTTCATCTCTTATGTTACTTTATTGATCTGTACAGCCTTCTACATAATTACACCGCTTTGTAATAAAATTATTTTTGAAATGTCACCTGGGACGTTTTCATTGGCTGTCAGTGTGGGTATCCTCCGTATACGGCCGTATACCCTGGACTACACCACTGAGTAAGAGCAAAATCTGCAAAGATTTCTGTCCATATGAGCTAAGCAGGCACACAGATATAAGTCCTTTTATAGCAGTGGCTCTGGAATTTGAATAATTATTTCAAATCAGAGAGCGGTCATGAATATTCATAATGCGTGTTATGCAAAAAAACAAAAACAAAAAACAACATAAAACCAATGAAGATGTGGAAAATGCTGCTGTCGGTACTGCTACTGATTAGATGGTACAGACAAAAACAAATGGAAACATAAATTAAATCCAGCTTCATGCAAAATGTACCCCATCTAAACAACGCTTCCAGAAAATAGTGTTGAAGAGTGATCCTTCGTAGGCACGACTGTAAATATATCAAAGAAACACGTCCCTGGAAACAGCTGTTCAAAAAAAAGGAACAGCAAGAACAGAGCCTCCCCAAACAGGTCCACTGAAAAACAAACAGGGCTACGACGCCACAGCAGGCTGCATCTACTGCCAGGGGACCGTGGCACCACATCCGGCTGTGTGGTCGTATATTAGCTGTGTGCGTACAAGGGGTTTAGAAAGCTTTTTAGGGTTGCAGGTGTTTTGAACCCTTTCATACATGAATTATAAGAACCTTAATCAAGATTTTTTTTCCTGAGTGTTTTTATTCCTCTTTAGGCATGAAAAAAACAATGCGATATATTTATTTATTTATTTTTTTTTTTATGAACCTATTTTTCATGGAGTTACACAAATGTCCACTCAGCTGAACACCATGCATTTAATTTTGAAGCAAAGAAACATGGATTTAAAACCCATCATCAGAAAGTGATATACCGTGTGAAATAAAAACCTTTTTCATGCTGCTAATCTGGTGTTTTCTAACATTTTAACAAACTTTAATGCCAGTTATTACTCACTTCATGGAGATCAAATGCAAAAAGAACAACCTTTTTGATTAAGAAAGCTTTTAAATTACAGTTTAAAAACAATTAGAGAGGGACTGGGGGTAGGAGTATACAAGTTTTTACTTCTGCCTACTCCTTTTCGAGCATGTCTAATTTCATTTCATTTATTTTATTTATATTGTTATTATTGTTGTTGTTGTTTTTTCTTTGTTTACTTATCAATCATTTATGTATCAGTACTGATATTTTGTTGGTTGATTTTTGTTTTGATTTCACGTCTACATGTTTGAAATAAAGATTTCAAACAATCAGTCAAACTCATCAGTTGATTTCCACTCAGACCTGTTAGTGCAGATCAGGTTTATCTAGAACTGCACAGTTCCAGTAACGGTCTGAATGTCAGTGGATGAGATGGTCCATAAGCGTCCACTGTGTGTGCAACTACAAACAACTAAACCCATGAATGTACAACACAACCGCTGGAGAATGGCTGTCCACTGGAGTGACCACTGGAGTGACCACTGGCGTGACCACTGTGCATGACAGGGTTAACAGACCCGGTCTTATATTAAAGGTGCAGTGCCTGATAGGGTTTTGGGCGAGAATTCCATCATTACCTTTCAGTGCATTGTGATTCATGTGGTCTGTGAGGGAACACGTTCTCCTCTCTCCTGTGACTTATGGGTATTTTTGAACTATGGAAAATCAACCGCCTGATGCGCACTCTGGCAAGTCACAGGTGTTTTAAGACAAGAAGGGAGGTTTAATATGTGACTGATGCATGTAATTACTGTTGGCTCTTCACACTCAGTCAGACAAGAATCTACTGTTCCACCGTACGGCTCCACACACAGACCAGGAAAAAAGAAAAAACAAAATCACCTCTCTTTCACACATCCTGTCATCTGTATTTATTTTTAGGCTTCTGATTTAGACTGAGAGCACAGAACTGCAGGAGGAAGGTGTTCATTGTCTGGCATTTTCCTCCACATTTTGACTCTTGAAGCTTTAGAAGTATGTGATCTATGTGTCATGTATTGAACCTCATCCCTGTCGGAAAATGCCTGTGATTAGCAACAATGCATTTCACAAGGTGTGTTTTTATTATTATTATTATTATTATTTTTTTTTTTTTTTTTTTTAATATAATTTAAGTTTTTATTAGAGTTTCCACTTGGTACACAACATTCATACAATGTTGCTTAATGTTAACAAACAGGGCTTTGTACATTCATGAAAAGTATCAAAAAATGCTACAAAGTGTGGAAGTTCTCAAGAAGAACAAAATAAATAAAATAAATAGAAAAATAAAAAGGTAAATAAATAAACAAATACAAGATACAAGGGGGAACTAGTTCATCTGTGGTCCTGCTGACTGTCAGTCATAGGTGTGTCAGACCAGAATGGTTTCCAAACTGGTGCAGTAGTTCCATCCCTGTGGCTGAATGGATGAAGCACACGTTCATATGAAACAGTCCTGGATCATCCTGTTGACTCTTTCTTAAACTGTGGGGCTTTAGGGTTTTCCAGTGTTTCAGAATAATCCCAACTGCCACTGAGACCCCAACCATGATACAGAGAATTTACCATTTGATACGTTAGCTCTCTGTCCTTTTCCCAGTAAACACAGCCTGGACAGACTGGGACACTTCTGTCCCAGAGTATGTCCAGTGACCATCCAGAAAACCTTTGATGACTGGGACATTCCCACACACAGTGGATCAGAGTACCATGATCATTCGGACATTTCCAACAACAAGGTGTGTTTTCTAAAAGGACGGAAAGGCATAGGAAATAGGAGCATAAATCCCCCAGATCCTTCAAACTACTCCGTTTATAATTAGCGGATGCACTGATACCACTTTTTTTTCAGACTGAGTGCAAATACAAGTTGCTGATAGCGAGTACCGATCCTAGTCCTTAATAATCCCATTCCAGTTGTCGTTCCTTTTGTAAATGTGCTATTGTCGTTGTCATTAGTCGACTGGAACAAAGTGCTGCTACTGAATTTAATGCAATGGAATGAGCTTTTCTCGATCAATTCCACCAGGGGGCGCAACTCTTAATTAACCATACTGGACAAATGCCATGAAGAAGAGTTAGGTTTTTTTAGAAGAAGAAGAGGAAAAAGAAAAAAGTCAATACTAACAAATGATGGGGACGATGCTAAATGTTGATATTGTTGAGCGGGAGTTGTGCATAAACATGTCAGTAGTTTTTCTCTAACTCACACAGTTACTCTTTGAACAGTTAGGCCTCCTCCACGGCTCCTGATGGGACTGCTCCATACTCTCCATCTGGTTGTGCATCCACGAGCTCCCGGAAAACTGACAGAATTACATACAGAGTGTACGTAAAGGACGGACATATTCATCTGTGTCTTTAACATCACTTTCAGTCGACGTTTCTTTTGTCACCATCATTTATTTTGAAAAATGTCCACACTGCTGACATTACTGCTCCGCCACGTACCTGCTGACTGTGACTGCACTTCTTTAGCTCATTTTCTCCTCCTTCATGGTGTCCACAGCTCTTTCCAAATCCACCAGGTCCAACTGGGACCAGTTTAGGGTTCAGTGTCTTCCAGGGACCACTTGGACATATGGACAGTCAGAGCCAGGATTGGAACCACCAACCCTTTGGTTACTGGACGAGCCGCTCTACCAACTCTACCAACCCAGTCATTTACACATTTAAAATGGTACATTGGAAATGTTGACTTTTTATATGAACTTTTTTCTAAAAAAAAAAAAAAAAAAAAAAAAAAAAAAAAAAATACAAAAAAGCAAATATGCTGTTATTTCAACATTATGGTCTTTACAGTTAAACGGCACCACATTATTTTTCAATGTCCAGTTTTATTTTCTAAAAACAATACAAATCCATCATGTCTCCATACTAATCTGCTTTTTGTTCACATACTCTTCCTGTTAAAACTACAGCTAGATTTGATTTAATTGTTGACACAAAAATCTTTTCAGATAAACAACTTGGCATCATATTGTCACTTACAGTTTTTTTATGTTGCAATTGTACAATTTTTTGCTGTTAATTCTACAGTCATTTTTTACAGTGTAAGCTTAATGTAGTGCTCTTGCTGGCTATTGTTAGTTTCCACTGTATCTGTCAAAACCGTATTTGTATATGTCATCTGATACAGAAAAAGGTTTCATGAGGAGTTTCATATCTTCACACTGTCTCTTTCATTTGTCAGAACTTGTGCTGTTGAATTCAGGCTATGGTATATAAAGCAATGATTTATGTCCACATACATCATGATCTACAGCAGGTGAAACGCAGACAATGGAAAGTTACATGAATCACTGTAATTCAGTGAAAGAAATAAATTGCATTTTTTCTGAACCCGAACTGTGCTTCGATAAATGGAAGACACTAAAGTAATCGAGCGCACATATGACGTTAGACTTGACACTGTAATTAATAAAGTTCCCCTTTTGTGAACATGAATGTGAATCCCATTCAAGCAAAAGTGATGAACATCAACTCCCATGATCCCCTGCTCCTTCATATCGTCATTATTCTACATCTGTTAGCAGTTTCTTAAATGACAGACCTGTTGAGGAGGAAATGACATACTCTATTTACATGTGAACACAAATAACCCAATAATAAATGAGCTCTGTGAAAACACGGGGGGTTTGGAAATGTTGTGCTAACGTAGCTCTCAGTGGATTAGCTTGAGACGGTTCATTCCTGTATGTGTAAATAATGAAGCAATGTGTGTTTAAAGAGCAGGAGCATTTTAGATGAGCAAACAAAAATGTAGTATGACTATGGCTGTGTTCCTCTGATAATTACTTTAATTAATTGCAGTGTATTGAATGAAGACATGCTATATATAAAAAAACATATAACACTGGAAGTATTATCTGCACAGAACAGCAGTGGATCCTCAAACATTTGCATTATTTGGTGGCACAAAGTCAGTATCAGTTCAGGGTCGACTTATTAGTCATTCATTTCAATAAATACAAATGTTCATGGTTCGTCCAGGAATGTGATCCTTCTTTCTACATCATCATTTCCTTTTACGTCCTTTAGTTTTTGTCACATTCAAATTAAACTGGTTCTTCATATCTGAATATACACGATAAATCCTAGTAACCTTGATAGTGGTTTTGTGTCTCGTTTTCCCAAGTGAATGTGTTTGTTACAGTGTACACTGGCTAAGTAATCTAACATTCCCATAACTTTTAGTCTAATTTTTAATTAATTTGACTCTTGCTATGGTAAATGAGGGTCACTTGGGTTTATGCCAGGCTGTGCACTATTAAATACCTAACACAAAAAAAAACAAAACAAAAGCATTGCAGCTTTCACCTTAGTACCAGTAATGGGAGATAAGAGGGAATAGTTCAATCCAAGAACATCCATAAGAGCCACTTCTTGGGTTTGGTTGGCAACATAGTGTTACTGACCGTTTTTCATTTATTTATTTATTTTTTATTGACAACCCATTGACGCTCAGTGTCAATGGGGAATTCAACAGCATGGGCTACAGATACGAGAATGTACTGGGGAATTTGGAAAGTTGAAAAGTAAAGTGTTGTGTAGTATAGTATAGTGTAGTGTAGTGTAGCATAGTGTAGTGTAGTATAGTGTAGTGTAGTATAGTATAGTATAGTATAGTGTAGTGTAGTGTAGAGTAGCATAGTGTAGTGTAAGTATAGTGTAGTATAGTATAGTATAGTATAGTGTAGTGTAGTGTAGCATAGTGTAGTGCCTAGTATAGTGTCAGTGTAGTATAGTATAGTATAGATAGTATAGTGTAGTGTAGCATAGTGTAGTGTAGTATAGTGTAGTGTAGTATAGTATAGTATAGTATAGTATAGTGTAGTGTAGAGTAGCATAGTGTAGTGTAGTATAGTGTAGTGTAGTATAGGTATAGTATAGTATAGTGTAGTGTAGTGTAGCATAGTGTAGTGTATGTATAGTATAGTATAGTGTAGAGTAGCATAGTGTAGTGTAGTATAGTGTAGTGTAGTATAGTATAGAGTAGTGTAGTATAGTATAGTGTTGTATAGTATAGTATAGTGTAATATAGTATAGGTGTAGTATAGTAAGTAGTCTAGTGTAATATAGTATAGTAATAGAGTATAGTATAGTGTTATATAGTATCGTATCGTGTTATATAGTATAGTAAGTATAGTGTAGTATAGTATAGTATAGTGTAATATAGTATAGTAAAGTATAGTGTAGTATAGTGTAATATAGTATAGTATAGTGTAGTATAGTATAGTGTAATATAGTATAGTATAGTGTATATAGTATAGTATAATATAGTATAGTGTAATATAGTATAGTATAGTATAGTGTAATATAGTATAGTAAGTATAGTGTAGTATAGTATAGTACAGTATAGTATAGTGTAATATAGTATAGTAAAGTATAGTGTAGTATAGTATAGTACAGTATAGTATAGTGTAATATAGTATAGTATAGTTCAGTATAGTATAGTGCAGTATAGTATAGTATAGTACAGTATAGTATAGTAGAGTGTAGTATAATTATTATAGTGTAGTATAGTATAGTAAAGTATAGAATAGTATACTATAGTGTAGTATAGTATAATGTAGTATAGTATAATATAGTCTAGTCTAGTGTACTATAGTAATAGTATAGTGTAGTATAGTATAGTATAGTAGTATAGTTAGTTTAGTATAGTCTAGTTGTAATTGAATCCCAGTTTCTTACAGTAATACTAACCAGTTTCCATAAAACTGGGAACAGGATTTTCCAGGTTCCTAAAAGTGGGATGTGATAATTCCATATCTGTTTGATGCACACATGCTAATATATGAGGACCGTGTTTGTTCCAGCAGCGGCCCTGGCTTTTATTCAGTCCAGCTGCAGACAGCAGACAGCACCAGGCCTTATATTTCTCTGTCCTCTTTTTGAAAAGCAGAAATGGTCTTATTTTGTACATAGGCCTGTTTTCATCTGCTCGTCTTTGCGATGTCAAAAACAGTGCAATCATTGCTTCACATGTGTTTATTGTATGAATGTTGTCGTCCTGCAGCACTTGTTTCAACAGATGAGTTTGGCTGAAATACAGCGACACATACCTGCAGTGAGTAAGCTCGCACATGTTGAAAACAGCTGAATTCTATAATAACATATCTTAAACTTGTCGTTAATTCAGCGTCAGTAGTTCAAGGCCGGCCTTGTGCTCACTCCTGTCAGAGCTGTCCTCTGTTCCCAATAAAGTCCGTAAGATTTCAAAAATAAAGCCGTAATGTTATAAAAATAAAGTCGGAGTTTTAAAAACTCATAATTTAATGAAAATAATGTTGTATTTTTATGAGATTAAACTCATCATATTTTGAAATAAAGCCACAATATTACAAGAATAAATGTTGTAATTTACAAATAGGTGGGAAAACTATCATAATTTACAAGAATAAAGTCATATCCACTCACATACTGGAGGACTTGGAACATTTTGTGAGGTTCTACTTCATTTGGGGTTTACGCACAGTGAAATACTGAGTCCATTAGCCCCGCCCACCGTTAAACACATGATCATTAGTCGTCCGGAGTCCAGCAGAAGTGGAAGTTGCTGCTTAGGTTGTAACCGCAAACTCTGTCATCAACAAGGCTTAAGGCGTACGATTTCCATACATACAATATACATAATACCTACAACAGACTTTCACATACTGTGACTTTAAGCCAGTGTTATTCAACCTTGAGGAGCAGAACCAGAACCAGAACCTGTTGTCCAGTTCATGTATGAGGAGCAGAACCAGAACCTGTTGTCCAGTTCATGTATGAGCAGAACCAGAACCTGTAGTCCAGTCATGTATGAGGAGCAGAACCAGAACCTGTAGTCCAGTTCATGTATGAGGAGCAGAACCAGAACCTGTAGTCCAGTTCATGTATGAGCAGAACCAGAACCTGTTGTCCAGTTCATGTATGAGGAGCAGAACCAGAACCAGAACCTGTAGTCCAGTTCATGTATGAGCAGAACCAGAACCTGTAGTCCAGTTCATGTATGAGGAGCAGAACCAGAACCTGTAGTCCAGTTCATGTATGAGCAGAACCAGAACCTGTAGTCCAGTTCATGTATGAGGAGCAGAACCAGAACCTGTAGTCCAGTTCATGTATGAGGAGCAGAACCAGAACCAGAACCTGTAGTCCAGTTCATGTATGAGCAGAACCAGAACCTGTAGTCCAGTTCATGTATGAGGAGCAGAACCAGAACCTGTAGTCCAGTTCATGTCTGAGGAGCAGAACCAGAACCTGTAGTCCAGTTCATGTATGAGCAGAACCAGAACCTGTAGTCCAGTTCATGTCTGAGGAGCAGAACCAGAACCTGTAGTCCAGTTCATGTATGAGGAGCAGACCAGAACCAGAACCTGTAGTCCAGTTCATGTATGAGCAGAACCAGAACCTGTAGTCCAGTTCATGTATGAGGAGCAGAACCAGAACCTGTAGTCCAGTTCATGTCTGAGGAGCAGAACCAGAACATGTAGTCCAGTTCATGTATGAGCAGAACCAGAACCTGTAGTCCAGTTCATGTCTGAGGAGCAGAACCAGAACCAGAAGTCCAGTTCATGTCCGTTCCCAAACTCAGCTCCAGTTCAATAAAATGACCCAGGTCTGTAAGTGGACAGTTTGGGTTGAACATTTCACTGGTTGTTGACTTCATCTGGATCCATGTTTAATGCAGTGAACCTTCATTCCAGATCCTTCATCTGTATTTAAAACGGTAGAACCTGTATTTTCCACTTCTCATTCAGGTCTGACTTTAAATGTGATGGATGGTTCTGTTTCATTTCTGTTGTTTTACAGATTTAGTCCAGGTTCAACCCTAAAGTCACACACATTTACTCAAATGCCTGCTCTTAATTCAACTGCAGATTATTGATAAAAGTACTGATACTCATATTTGGATGCCTGGTAAATGAACAGACAGAATTAGCTTAGATTTATTTATTTTGAATTAAAAATTGAAACAAAACAAAATGTGCAAAAAAAACAAGGTGCCTTGAGATTAAAAGGGAAATAAACACGTGTGAAAGGTTCAGGCTTTTGGACCAAAGTCTGGACCAGCTGGTCCAGGACAGCCGGTCTGGAACTCCATGGTCCTGGTCCCTTTTTCTCTTTCCTACATGAAAAGTAATAAAAATGCATAAATGAAAAACAGAACACATGAGGACAGATTCCTGTGATGTGTCATGTGACCGGTCTGACCTGGGCAGTTAGGGTTAGGGGTCACATGTCTGACCTGGGCCGTTAGGGTCAGGGGTCACATGTCTGACCTGGGCCGTTAGGGTCAGGGGTCACATGTCTGACCTGGGCCGTTAGGGTCAGGGGTCACATGTCTGACCTGGGCCGTTAGGGTCAGGGGTCACATGTCTGACCTGGGCCGTTAGGGTCAGGGGTCACATGTCTGACCTGGGCAGTTAGGGTTAGGGGTCACATGTCTGACCTGGGCCGTTAGGGTCAGGGGTCACATGTCTGACCTGGGCCGTTAGGGTCAGGGGTCATATGTCTGACCTGGGCCGTTAGGGTCAGGGGTCACATGTCTGACCTGGGCCGTTAGGGTCAGGGGTCACATGTCTGACCTGGGTCGTTGTAAACAGCAGATGTTGGACCAGGACACAAACGAGCCCCAGGTTCAGAAAAAGAGGCGAGTCGGTCCGCTCCAGTTCAGGTGGAAATCCCAAACATACAGAATAAACCAGTGTTCAGCTCACAGCGACAACATGAATCCATCCAGTTCTGTGGTTTAGGTTTAGTGTCAGACTGTCGACCAGTTAGCATTAGCATTAGCATTAGGTTAACTGGACTTCACTTTGGACTAAAACAGCTGATGTTCCACTGATACTGTTACAGCATGGAATGAACTGAACAGTGAATATTTGTGTCCTATTCAGACCTTTGGTTTGTTCCACAGTCAGATCCACTGTGACCGGTGTGCTCCTTTAGTTTCTTTTAATCCTGCATACATTTCTTCTTCTTTTCTCATATTTCTGCAGATTGACTTTTCTAAGTTGTCACTGTTTGAGGTTTGCCAAAACTTACGTGCATATTTGCATACAGAGTGTGGAAGTATATGTTGTTATGTTGTTTATATGTTTATTTTTTTTTAAAGGGAACTAAGCATTTGGACCAACAGCTGAAAGACGCTGTGATCGTTTTTAAAGGGAACTAAGCATTTGGGTCGACAGCTGAAAGATGGCACTTTACAAAGCGCACACACTTATACACCAATGGGCGGCGGCTGCAAGGCACTGCCAGGCTCTACTGGGAACAGTTTAGGGTTCAGTGTTTTGCCCAAGGACACTTCAACATATGGACAGTCCCAACCAGGATTCGAACCGTCGACTCTTCAGTCATTGGATGACTGAGCCACAGGAAGATTTAATTCCATTTTTTTCATGTCTTATCTTGAGGATATATTTAAGGAACCCAGGAGTTGAGTACATGAATATGATATTGTTTTCTTCATTTAACCCTTTAACCACTGAGACATTATTCAAAGATGCAGGCTGCGCAGAAGTGTCATCAAAGGTGTGTTTGAGGTGGAATAACAGAAAAGACAAAGTGAGGAATTGAACTTTTACAGGTTTTTACCAAATAAGGCACTCTGATGTACAGCAGTAAGAGACTTAGAATGTTTACATGAACTGTCAACTGGAACACACTGAACAACAAGGATTTGAATTTTGCACTGAGCATGCTCAGATGTCTATGTAAAGGTCTGGTCTCAGCACTTTTTGAAAATTTTCTTATTGAGCAAACAGTTGAATTTTTATGAATATTTTAAATAAATCATACATTCAGAATGCTCACCACAGACATGCCAGGGCCTAAAGGGTTAAGACACAATTCAGATTA
The DNA here is from genome assembly GCF_902148855.1 of Sphaeramia orbicularis. Classification (NCBI taxonomy): domain Eukaryota; kingdom Metazoa; phylum Chordata; class Actinopteri; order Kurtiformes; family Apogonidae; genus Sphaeramia; species Sphaeramia orbicularis. The sequence goes on along the minus strand of NC_043959.1, from coordinate 61,811,223 downwards.
GGGAAAAAAAGAAACTTCACACATGAATGTTGTCAGAGTTTACTGGGGCCGGCTTTACCTTCCTGTGTGTCCTATTGTTTTTGATGACTGCTGATAGGAGCTGTTATTGGGATAATTAATGTACAAAGGAGTCATTCTGTTCATTTTAGCTCTGCCAGCTGAAAACTGCTGCTATGGAATGGAATCACACAGATAAGTGCTGCTGTATCTCAGTAGATCAACTCCTCGCTGAGAAAATTGATTATCTGCAGCAGAAATGTCAAGTGCCAAACTGTTGAGTGATGAAAAAGTCCTTGACATTATTTTGATCCCTGCATGATTTAGAACCGGCAACCTTTGAAAATCAGGAGGCTAATTGGGCCAATGTCACTTTTACAGCCATGTCATTGTTTGTGGTTGCGGTTACTGCCTCTGTGATGCTTCATTACTGCTTAATTAGTATGCTGGATTAATTGGCCATCTTGCACACTGTAACCTCTAAATATTGTGATAAAGCTGCTGAACAGTCAGAATGAGGTCAGCTGGAGGGGTCCTGTCCGAAGAGGAGAGCTGTGAATTTGTCTGGTCAAAACCTTTGGCATTGTTGGAAATATAGTAGAAGGATTTCTAAGGTTCATACTGCTGATACTGCAATCATAAACATACACTTAAAGTACTCTTTTTTCTTTTTTGTTTTTAAACTTCGCCAAAGGAGTGGATAACGTAAGTGCATCATAAGGTCCATCCCATAATTTCACCCCCACAGTCCCAGTTCATCCACCCTCACTTGAATCCACTCACACACATGAAAATCTCTGAAAGTCAAATTACTCTGTCTTAATTCCAAGAAACCACGACTGGTCTTTGAGACAGTACTATTTTTATCCGTCATGTTCCATATACCTATTTAGAAACAATTTTATATATATATATATATATATATATATATATATATATATATATATATATATATATATATATATATATATATATGTATAAATAGTGTGGGTGAGTGTGTGCAGTAGAGATATATGAAATATGAAAGTAACTTTAAAAAAAGAAAAAAATGTGCAAATATATATAAGAATGTAAACCATACATGTACATGGCATGAAGGAAATGTTCTGAGACTAGTTATTGCACATTACAGTTAGGTGTGTGTTAGAGAAGTAATTTCTGTCAAGAATTTAGTCACAACTTAAAAACTGTGACAGATGATAGATAATGTCTATAGAAAGAGCAGTCAGTCTACCTCCACTTAATAATAAATATGAATGGAAAAAACTATTTGAAAGGTTCAATATGTAACATTTGCATTTGTCCATATGTTAAGTTTAAGTTGGACTGACTTAAGTTGCATTAAGACCTCTCTTGTGCTCTTCTACAGCAGCAACAGCAGGTACCATTAGAACCATTAGGAAGCATTAATAATGGAGTTAAGTAACTTCAACCAACAACCAGCTTCCAAAACAACAGATTCCTGCAGAAATGTCACAACATAAACAATATTAAATATTTAACCTTTAACAGTAATATGGACAGAAAAGTAGTTTATTGATTAAATTTTGGTGGTGACTGGGCCTAGGCCGATCACCACCAAAATTTAATCATTTCTTCCTTGTGCCAGTATCAACATTTCCTGAAAATTTCATGAAAATCCATCCATAACTTTTTGAGTTATCTTGCTAACAGACAAACAAACAAACAAACAAACAAACAAACAAACAAACACACACGTACACACACAAACCAAAGCGATCACAGATACCTCCTGGTGGAGGTAATGAGAAGTGGAGGCAGAATATTGTTAAAATTGCACTTACTTTTCTTAAGAAATTTCTGTTTTTTCAGGTTATTCACATCTTTTTTTTTTTCAAACCTTTGTTTATTTGGAGTTTTATAGAAATTGGGCAATACAAACATTGTATCATATGTGACATCAGTTGAAAATAAATTGTTGCACAATTTCCATTTTTAGCTTACTGGCCAATAGGCTGTAAGCTGTTGTTGTTATGCGTCGTCTGTCGTCGTCGTCTGTTGTCTGTTACAAAAATTTCAATCGTCTTCTTCTCCAAAACTACAATTCCGATTGAGTTCAAACTTGGTATACAGCTTCTGTATGATGATGTCATCACAAAGGATTGAAATTATTTCGATCCAGATCTGATTCTGGATTTGGTGCCACTTTGAAAAATGTTCCCATTATAACAGATAGGAAGTGGATTGATCCAATAAATCAGTATCAATGATATCAAGTGTGAATTTGAATTTTTTACAGATCTGATTGAATATGACCAAAACATGGGCTATTTCTGTAATAGAACAAATACACAGAACTGGGGAGAATAAATGGATCTGGATACATTTCCCAAAGCTTTGAATTTGGCCGCTAAGATACAGGGCCATTGGTCCGATTTTTTTTTTTTACATGCAAACAAACTCAAGAACAAGGATGAGTACACAAGTACACCAACCTTCTCCATTAACAAAAACACACAAAACAAAGACAACAAACAAACAAACAATAAATAAATAAACAAACAAAGGGTATATATTTTCTCAAATTAGAAAAAATTAGAATGACACTTTTTGCTTCTGCTGATAAATTTTCACAAATCTGGAGTCCTTTGTTTTTTAACTAGTCAGGAAAACAAATTTCCCCTTTGTTCCAGATGGACCTTTATGGTCATTTTTCCACCTGGTCCTCTTTTTTGTTTTTTCTATTCAGTAATGCACCTCGTGTAACACATACCGCATCGATATTCTAAATGTGAACCTTTTAAAGCCCTTTTTTTTTTTTTTTATTCACATCTTTTGTGTTTGGATAGTTTATAAAAGTAAGTATTTTCATAATTTAATGGGGTTTTTTGGCACTAAAACAAAGACATTGTCATTCTTTCTGGGTTCTTCTGTGCTTATTTTACTGGTTGGGTCCACTGCAGATCAGATCAGACTGAATGTGAACCTGAAAGAACAGCAGTTTGAGAGTCCTGCTGTAACTGCTCCTAAAATGTTTCGTACACTGTCTTTTGTTCTTGCGGCTGTGACGGTTTCCCCGACAGTATTCGCAGTAATCACCATCATGTTTGGGTTGGAACACCTCGGTTTCTATTTCAGAAATATCTGGATCAAACTGTTTACAGTGTTCGTCACTTACATCATCCAAACTGGCAGGAAAATGGTCCAAGTGTGTGTGAAGGCCATGGACTTTGTCAGCCCATCTGTTCATATGCTTGTCATGTCCTTGACTAGTTGATCCTAATGTGAGAGTCGAGGTTGAACAGAAAATGTTGCATCACTTCCACAAATGAACCCCAGGATGAAAGCTGAGCACTGAGCTTTGAAGGGAACAGGATCACCCATGACTTCTCCAACCTGGGATCCAATCAAAATTCTGGCTCTACCACATTTGTGTCAAGTATTGAAAGTATCTGAATTTTGATCTCTTACATCACAGGTGTCAAACATGCGGCCCGGGGGCCAATTCCGGCCCGCCAAAGGGTCCAGTCCGACCCATAGGATGAATTACACTGAAGATATGAACAACCAATGGTGTAAAAATCATTTTAATTCAGGTTCCACAGACAGAACAATTAATCTCAATTGGGTCAGACCAGTAAAATAATAACCTGTAAATAATGAAAACTACAGATTTTATCTTTGTTTTAGTGTAAAAAAAAAAAAAAAGTAAAATTAGATGAAAATGTTTATATTAACAAACTATCCTTTTACAAAAAATGTGATAACCTGAAATGACTTAAGAGAAGTACTCACAATTTACCAGTATTCGTCCTGTTATCAAATGTTTTATGTATTTGTAGTTGAAATATACATGTGTAAATGATAAACTGAGGCAGAATACTGTTAAAACTGCACTTGTTTTTCTGAAGACATTCCACGTTGTTCATGTTATTCAGATTTTTAAGGAAAGGTTGTAGATGTAAACACTATCATAATGTAATTTTCCTTTTTTCACTGTTGTTATTTCACTGGTCCGGCCCACTGCAGATCATGTTGGGCTGAATGTGGAACTGAACTAACATGAGTTTGACAGCCCTGACTTACAATTTAAAGACAAAACTATGGCATAATGTTCTTCAAAATGATTAGATATTCACTGTTTTTTTTGTTTGTTTTTTTTACGTTACTCAACCCAAACGCTGATGTGCTGGAGGAAATCTGGTTTCACATTTGGAATGACTGTACCTGATTTGAACAAAACCAGATATCCTCCCCTCATTAAATAAATAATAAAACAAGTGGTTCCAGGCACAACAAACCCCGCCCCTTACACGTATTATAGCTTATTTTGGCATAGATCCGGCTGATGTCATCATAGACACAGACAGCATAGAGCAGGGCTGTCAAACTCATGTCAGTTCAGTTCCACATTCAGCTCAATCTGATCTGCAGTGGGCCCAACCAGAAAAATAAGAACAGAATAATATAGAAATAACGTCAACTCCAAACTTTTCTCTATGTTTTAGAGCAAAAAAAAAAGGACATTTACATCATGAACAGGTTTCCATCTACAAACTATCCTTTCAAAAGATGTGAATAACATGAACAAACTGAAAAAAATCAGTGTAATTTTAACACTATTCTTCCTCAGTTTATCATTTCCACATGTTCATTAGAACTTACAGATCACAGTGGATCTACAAACACACAAAACATTTAATAACAGACAGAATATTGATAAAATTGTACTTATTTCTCTTAAACATTTCAGGTTATTCACATTTTTTGTGAAATTATACTTTGTTTGTGTGTAAATACATGAAAATATTTACATTTACAAACAGAAAAATTTGGAGTTTTCATTATTTATATGTTCTTCTGATAGTATTTGACTGAATCCTGTCCACCTGAGATTGAACTGGTCTGAATGTGGAACCTGAACTAAAAGGAATGGTCATATCTTAGTGTAATTTTTGCATTTCACAAATTCATCCCAGGGCTGGACTGGACCCTTTGGCGGGCCGGATTTGGCCCCCGGGCCGCATGTTTGACACCTGTGGATTAAAATTTTGAACATTGACCTACTTTTCCCAAAATATAATCTATTCTGGGTCACTGGCAATCTGTAAATCCAATTTAGTGTGAGTTCAAGCAATAGTTTTGCTGCTAAAGTGTTAACTAGAAAAGCACTCAGAGAGCGCAGACCTCCACCAAGGCAGATCAGCCCCCCCGATCCCCACCAAAATTTAATCATTTGTTCCATGTGCCAGTATCAACATTTCCTGACATTTTCATCCAAATCCGTCCAGAACTTTCTGAGTTATCTAGCACATGAACAGATAGACAAACTGTGACGCACTAGGCTGGTCCAACAGTCCTGGTAAAAAATACAGTTTCAGATCACCTCAGTTAGAACCCTGCATTAGGTTTATTCATTCAAAAGATGATTTAGGAAAAAATGTGGAAGAAAAGCAGATGTTTTAGAGGTTGCACAAGTTGCTGAAGTTTCCAGTAAATGGACTAATTGTGCATTTTCAGCAAAGACGAGCTGAGCTGTAAGAGAAGAGCAGGACTATCAGAACCAAGGTCTGAGGGATTCAGCTGGAAATATATGGATGAAGTAACTCCGCCCACATCTGTGGTACTGGAGTAAATATATGGATGAAGTAACTCCGCCCACATCTGTGGAACTGGAGTAAATATATGGATGAAGTAACTCCGCCCACATCTGTGGTACTGGAGTAAATATATGGATGAAGTAACTCCGCCCACATCTGTGGAACTGGAGTAAATATATGGATGAAGTAACTCCGCCCACATCTGTGGAACTGGAGTAAATATATGGATGAAGTAACTCCGCCCACATCTGTGGTACTGGAGTAAATATATGGATGAAGTAACTCCGCCCACATCTGTGGAACTGGAGTAAATATATGGATGAAGTAACTCCGCCCACATCTGTGGAACTGGAGTAAATATATGGATGAAGTAACTCCGCCCACATCTGTGGAACTGGAGTAAATATATGGATGAAGTAACTCCGCCCACATCTGTGGAACTGGAGTAAATATATGGATGAAGTAACTCCGCCCACATCTGTGGAACTGGAGTAAATATATGGATGAAGTAACTCCGCCCACATCTGTGGTACTGGAGTAAATATATGGATGAAGTAACTCCGCCCACATCTGTGGAACTGGAGTAAATATATGGATGAAGTAACTCCGCCCACATCTGTGGAACTGGAGTAAATATATGGATGAAGTAACTCCGCCCACATCTGTGGAACTGGAGTAAATATATGGATGAAGTAACTCCGCCCACATCTGTGGAACTGGAGTAAATATATGGATGAAGTAACTCCGCCCACATCTGTGGAACTGGAGTAAATATATGGATGAAGTAACTCCGCCCACATCTGTGGAACTGGAGTAAATATATGGATGAAGTAAGGCATATACCAGTGAATTTACTGGAATTTGTACTAATGCTTATTTTTGACTGTTCACAGATAAATCCATCTGACCTGCAGCTGTAGTCAAGCACAAGCCTTTCAAGACAAGACTTTCAGAAGGAGGAGAAAACTGGGCATTCCACTAAAGCTGTCAATGATGTCACTGACAGAGGGGCGGAGCTTATTCCAGACTTCAACTGTAGCCGAACAACAAATGCAGATCACAAACAGTACTGGCAACAAGTTGTCAAAGAACACAGGAACATTTTTGGTCATTTCAATAAACCAACAGTGGTTGTTGGACTTTCTAAGGAACATTTTTATGTGAGTGTCAGTTTGATTTGGAGAATAAAATGACAGATTATTCTAATCTGCCTTATTCATTTGGCTAGTTCTGTTACAGTATATACAGACATCTGCACCTGTCTGGGACGCCTCTGAATATTAATGAATTTGCATCAAATGTGGACTGAAGTAATTTGGCCAGATATGGAACCAAATGCAGGGTTCGAATCCAGAGAATCTGAAAAACATTTTTGGACCACCCTAGGGACGCACCGACCTCAGCAGCACTAGTATTTATGTTTGTTGGTTTGGTTCATTTCCTGTTTTATTTTGGTGAGGGGTTTTATTGGTCTGTGTGCACTGTGTCTGTCTTGTCTGTGTCCTCCCTGATTCCCTGATCGTCTTCACCTGGGGTTCATGACCTCTCCACTCTTTATATTCCCTCCTCTCCTCATGTCTGCTGTCAGTGTGTCTTTCATGCTGGTTAAGAAAAGAACTCCCTCCACATTCTCCTGTGCTGACTGAAACCTGTAGTAAGTTTGTTGATTCCACATATTGTGAAGAATTTTTTTTTTTGTACTTTGATTCCTCGTATGAGAAGATTTTTGTGTTAGATTTTTTGATACCACATTTGTGAAGACTTTTTGTAAGTTTTTAATACCTCATTTGAGAAGATCTTTTTGTTCATGTTTTGATGCCACACTTGTGAAGAACTTTTTGTGAGAATTTTTTAATACCTTGATTGAGAAGATTTTTTTTGTTAATTTTTGATGCCATATTTGTGAAGATAGTTTTGTAGTTTTTATATTTTGAGTTACCCCTCTGGTATCCGGGTGTGCCTTTTAGGCACACTTTGCACTTCGTTTTAAAAAACTTCATATGGCTTTTCACAATTTAAATAAGGTTAGAATTCAAAAGTTGCTCATTTTTGCATGAGCTTTAAAATTCTGTCCACCAACTCAAATGTGCACATTGTAAACAACAGAAAATGACCAGACTAGCATCTGTCTGCCAAGTGTGCATAAAACGCACTTTCTAACATTTGATCTGTATGATTAGGACTGAGCTGGATTTACAAAAATAAAATCAAATTAGAGCAGAAAAATAATCAATATATAATATTTAATAGTTGGATTTATAGGTGTGCATTTTACGCACACTTGGTGACAGATGCTAGTATTTTTTAACATTTGACCTAGCACCAAAAATAATAATAATAATAATAATAATAATAATAATAATAATAATAATAATAATAATAATGCAAATTAACCAGTGTTGGAGTTAATCACTGACATATGCCAGGATGAAAAAATCAAATAAAATGTGATCCACTTTTTATGGAGTATAGTGAAAGAAAATATATTTTTGTGTTTTTTTCATCCAAAAAAGTGGTTTGTTTCCATTATAAGCAGGTTAAAGGGTTAAAAAAAATGTGACAATTATTGAGTATTTGGTATTTTTATTTACGGCTCAAGTTGATGGAATAGAAAAAAGTGTAAAAGAATTAAAAACAAACTGTATGAGCATTTTTTGACATTATTCCACAGGTGTGCCAAAAAGGCCCACTTGGTGCTCAGTAAGGGCCTTGGTGGACAGGATACCAGAGGGTTAATAAATACTCAAACTAAGTTTATGTTGGTCTCAGTCTCGTGCATTTGGGTCCAACCCTTGGGGGTTTTTAACACAAACAAACGCCGGCAAAAACAAACAAACAATCCCCCTTTCCTCCCCTTCAGGGGGTGGGGTAATACCTGTTAGAGGTTTTATGAGGTCCCTATATTATCAGTTCATCCTGGCGTCCAAGTCGATATGAACCAAATGCAGACATAAAATGGACAGACCTTCTTCCAGAGTTGTGCTGTTACATTCTTCTGTCAAGTGAAGGATTAATTCCATCTGTTTCTGTCTGATTGTCATACAAAGGTATGCAATGATCACAGCTGAGGAATGTGCAGGGGAATGTTAGCTAACGTCTCCATTTAATAGATAGTCTAGTTAGTTCCATATGTGTGCACCTCTCATTAGGCTCCATTTCCACATTTTGTTCATTTCTGAGGACTAGGGACTTTTTTCAGTTATTTCCAGCAAAAAGACTCTGTCCAGCTGCCCATTCTATCAAGAATATTCTTTAGAAAGCTCTGTCTCTTTTGTGCAGCTGCTCCATGCATTTTGAAAATGTTGGTATTGTCTCCTTTTCAGGGAGCCAATCAGACGACAGAGAATTCATTACCCTAGTAACAAGAAAAAGAAGTCTGCTCGGGCCTTTTCCATCTGTCAGGATCTCAGAAATTATCACAGTGAGAAAGGTGAGTGTGGTGCTTTTGTCAGCAACACACTGTAAGCTGTCCCTGAAGCTCCTGAGAGGTTGTCACAGAAATAAAACCTTTGTGTAGGTTTTTTTTTTTTTTTTTTTTGGGTCCTCTCATTGAACAAGCACTCAGTCCCAGTGTACCCTGAACCCTGCCTGCACTTTCCCATCTGAGAAAAAACCCCAAAAAACACTGTATGACCACAGACCCTGACCACTGCAGTCCCATGCATTACAGTTGGTCTGAACTGCCTTCTGCCCCTGGCTTTCAGGAGCCTCCATGGGGCAACTAGGGTTTAGAATCTGCCCCTGGCTTTCAGGAGCCTCCATGGGGCAACTAGGGTTTAGAATCTGCCCCTGGCTTTCAGGAGCCTCCATGGGGCAACTAGGGTTTAGAATCTGCCCCTGGCTTTCAGGAGCCTCCATGGGGCAACTAGGGTTTAGAATCTGCCCCTGGCTTTCAGGAGCCTCCATGGGGCAACTAGGGTTTAGAATCTGCCCCTGGCTTTCAGGAGCCTCCATGGGGCAACTAGGGTTTAGAATGCACTCACAACTGACAGTGGAGTTACACAGTTCTGTGTACATACACAGTTCTGTGTACATACACAGTTCTGTGTACATACACAGTGCTGACTGTTTGTTTGTTTGTTTACTGCCTCACATTTCACTGACACAGGTCAGAAAGATTGACTCTTAAGTGCAAGAGTAAACAACGCTTTTCCTTTAGCCTCTGAATGTTGGCTTTGCAACATAAGGAGGTCTTAATTTTTAAGTGTTAAAGACTCGAGCATAAAAAGATGAATTGAGCTGTTAAAATAAAGGCAGTGGCTCCTACCACAGTACTGTGGCATGAAATATGTGTTTGTCTGTTCCCACAGACCAATCAAATGTTAGCATTTGTACCAGAGTTCTCAGGTCTGTACACTGGACCACATCAGTCCAGTTCTCAGGTCTGTACACTGGACCACATCAGTCCAGTTCTCAGGTCTGTACACTGGACCACATCAGTCCAGTTCTCAGGTCTCTACACTGGACCACATCAGTCCAGTTCTCAGGTCTCTACACTGGACCACATCAGTCCAGTTCTGTGGTCTCTACACTGGACCACATCAGTCCAGTTCTCAGGTCTGTACACTGGACCACATCAGTCCAGTTCTCAGGTCTGTACACTGGACCACATCAGTCCAGTTCTGTGGTCTCTACACTGGACCACATCAGTCCAGTTCTCAGGTCTGTACACTGGACCACATCAGTCCAGTTCTGTGGTCTGTACACTGGACCACATCAGTCCACTTCTCAGGTCTCTACACTGGACCACATCAGTCCAGTTCTCAGGTCTCTACACTGGACCACATCAGTCCAGTTCTCAGGTCTCTACACTGGTCCCTGTCTCTCACAGAACAGACTTTAAATTCTCTTGCTTCATATAAAACACTGAATGGTTTAGGCCCAAAATCCATCAGAGTCCCTCTAGTCCAGTCTGAACCATCCAGTCCACTCAGGTGGTCTGGTGCAGGTCTGGTGCAGGTCTGCTCTGGGTTCCAAAAGTCAGAACTAAACCTGGAGAATCAGCGTTCAGTTTCTATGCTCCGTAGATCTGGAACAAACTACCAGGAAATCTCAGGTCTGAGATGTGAGTCTGAGTTCTGTTCAGTCCAAGTTCCAGACTCACCTGTTCACTGGGTTCTGGTTCCAGACTCACCTGTGCACTGGGTTCTGGTTCTGGTTCCAGACTCACCTGTTCACTGCTGCCTTTGACTTCTTACATTTTAGATTCTCCTTCCAAATTCTGCGCTGCAGCTCTAACTTTAATGTGTGTGTTTTTATATTTGTGGTTTTCTGTGTTGTTTTCTTGCTGTTTTTAATCACCTTTTACATGTTTCTTTTATGTTTTTAAATGTTTCTTTTTCTTTGTCGTTGTATTTTAATGTCCTGTGTGAAGCCCCTGGAATTGCCTTGTTGCTGAAATGTGCGATACAAATAAACTTACCTTGCCTTGCCTAGAGCCAATCACAGATACTGTTCCATGAACTCATTGTCCTCTTGTTGCCACAGTACTGTGGTCATATATAGTGTAGACTTCAGTTCCTTCTTTTGTGCATTTTTCTACCACAGTACTGTGGCAACTGATGGAAGAAACCACAAATTAGTGAGAGTATAGAATAGGAATTATTGTTGTAAATGCTCTATATAGAACAACTGAAAGGGTTCTATCTGCACTCTTTTACTTTGTTTTAATTGATTATTATTTGTTTTATTGATTACATTTTAATTGTAATTGTGTGTTTTTAATCTGTCTCTTCTCCATTTTTTGTAAAGCACTCTGAATTACCCTGTGTATGAATTGTGCTATACCACTCTGCCTTGCCTATGTGTAGTTTTATGGTGTTCTTTGCTCTGTGCAGTCAGTGAGGCTGGAGGAGGTGGGCGGAGCTACAGCAGTGTACCATGTGACTTCAGTTCAGTGTCAGTTCTGTGTATTCAGTGCTGTGGTCCGAATTCTGCATTCTGAACATTGGCCCAGTGGCTGATTTATGTCAGTGTTGGAATTACCTACTGGTGCCCCCCCCATTTGAAAATCTTCAGGGAAGAAAAAAAAAAAAAGGCCAAACTCTCCTTCAATCAGGAATTGAACCCATGTCTTTGTCACTGGAGTCCATTACATTACCAAATGAGCTGAACCTCCACTCTTTCTAAATATGACCTATTTTCGATCTGACTGCCTTTGTACGTTTCAGAATGAACCAAGTTCCCAGTCTAGACATGAGATAACGAGGGCTCTGATTGGCTCTGATTGGCTCTGAGGTAAGAGACAAACCCATATTTCTTGGCATTGTGTCAGAAGCCACTTGGTAACAACAAATATATAAATGTTGTAATAATCTAACTGTGTGGACAATATAGAACTAATACTTCCATCCAAGGTGTGTGTGTGTGTCTTAACCCTTTATTGTCCTTATTATAGTGAGTATTTTTGTTCATTTGCACACCCATTACAAGATGGTGACAGGAAGAGCTAAAGTGAGGACAATGAGTCCACAGTCTCAGGTCCTATGTGGTCTCCAGGGTCCTTCAGGTCCAGTGTGGTCTCCAGGGTCTGTCAGGTCCAATGTGGTCTCCAGGGTCCTTCAGGTCCTATGTGGTCTCCAGGGTCTGTCAGGTCCAATGTGGTCTCCAGGGTCCTTCAGGTCCAATGTGGTCTCCAGGGTCCGTCAGGTCCAATGTGGTCTCCAGGGTCCTTCAGGTCCTATGTGGTCTCCAGGGTCTGTCAGGTCCAATGTGGTCTCCAGGGTCCGTCAGGTCCAGTGTGGTCTCCAGGGTCCTTCAGTCCAGTGTGGTCTCCAGGGTCCGTCAGGTCCAATGTGGTCTCCAGGGTCCTTCAGGTCCAATGTGGTCTCCAGGGTCTGTCAGGTCCACCTCTAATGGAACTAATGTCAGGGCTGATGTTCACAGGCTCATGTGGGTCTGTATGTTGGTCTGATGTTCGAACAGTGATGCTCTTTTCACCTTCTGTGTTTCTTGTATTTTTTTTTTTATATATACCTCTTAGATTTTTTCTTTCTTTTTTTTGCCACTTAAAGGTTAGGAACCAAATATGGTAACTTCACTGACCTTGACTTTCTATGTAACAATAAAAATAATTGAAAAATTTCACAAAGATAATAATGTAGCAGCCCTTGGCATCAGTGAAACGGTGCAGTTCGACTGGTGCAAATCTTTATTTCATCATCGAACACCGTGAAACTAAAGCACAAACATTTTGTACATAAGTTATTTTGCAAAGTTTACTTAAGTTACATTTTCTTTAAAAGCAGACATTATTACAAACAAGACACAGTACTCATAATTAAAACTGTAATTTAATACACACATTTCAAACAAAAGGACAAAACATGCCACTACAGTTAACTCCCACATACTTTGCTCCGCCTACCAAGGGTACAACTCCTCACTCATCCAGTGAATAGTCAGAGGTACGAGAACCAAAAAAAAAAACCCAACCCATTCTACATGACTATCAAGCTTGATATTTGTTCAAAATAATGTGTCGGACAAATCAAACTGACATGTTGTTTGTGCTCTCCTCACTTGTGTTCAGCTCAGTCCTGCTCTGTGTGGAAAACAGCTGTGAGCCAATCAGCTTCATTAGATCCCAAAAGGGGGTGTGGCCACAATCAAACAAAATGGGAAGAAAATCCAACAGAAACTAAAAATAAAAACAATAAAAAGGAAGAAAAATCTAAAATAATAAACCTATCAACCGACCACTAACAAAGTCTGGTTATGTCCTGGTATAACATACTATGGCTGAAGTTCAGAATGTGCCAGTATTCCAGTGAGCCCCAGTATTCCAGTGAGCCCCAGTATTCCAGTGAGTCCCAGTATTCCATTGAGTCCCAGTGAGTCCCAGTATTCCATTGAGTCCCAGTGAGTCCCAGTATTCCATTGAGTCCCAGTGAGTCCCAGTATTCCAGTGAGCCCCAGTATTCCAGTGAGTCCCAGTGAGTCCCAGTATTCCAGTGAGTCCCAGTATTCCAGTGAGTCCCAGTATTCCAGTGAGTCCCAGTGAGTCCCAGTATTCCAGTGAGTCCCAGTATTCCAGTGAGTCCCCTCTAAAGGGTTCAGGTCTGAACAGGACTGTGGCCTCTGCTCGTCTTGTTTCTGGCTCTGTTCACTGTGACCCACATTTTCATGATTAATCTTGTGTTGAACAGGGAATTTTCCGTGTTTACTAAATACATGGGATGTAGCCAGGTTCTTGTATCATGCACTTATTTATTTGATTTTTAAAGGGCACGCACAAACGGATTTCAGACACGTCAGCCTTCGCTCTTCTTCTGTACCTTCTGACAGGTGATTTGCGTTCATGTGGACGCTGGTCACAGTTTTTCTGACGCTCTGATTCCAGCTGCTGAAGGTCAGATTTACCAGTTTGATTTGGATAACGAGAGGCAGTCGGTCAGTAAATCAGGTCAATGGACATAATCCAATATAATCCACTCTAATCTCACTGAGTACTCATGGCAGGAGATTACCTTAGTGATTCATTTTAATTGCTATGTTAAAATCCTGATTTGGCAGCGTATGATAAAAGCAGCGGCCTGGCATGTGTCCTGACATGTCTGGGACAGTCCACCACTGCACTTTGTTCACGAATTTCATTCCAAGACATTTGTGTAAATTCAGCGAGGAGTCTTTTTGAATGATTACCCTCCATAAAAACAGAAGCATTAACCCTTCATGCACACTGGTCACTTCAGTGGTCACTCCAGGGGTCACTCCAGGGGTCAGTTCTTCTCCAGCTGTTCTCTTGTATATTCATGGTTTGGTTGTTTCAGTTCCAGATCAGCCAACACAGTGGACACTAATGCACCATCCCATAATAATCCACTGACATTCAGACCAATACTGTAACTGCTGTTCTAGATAAACCTGATCTGCACGAACATGTTTGAGCATCAAGTAATTGCTTATTATTTTTATTAGACTGTAATTAACGCCAAAAAGTTTTTTTTTTTTTTTTTTTTTTCATATTCTGTTCATGAAGTGAGTCGTGACTAGTATTAGAGTCTGTTCAGATGGGACAGAACCTCAGATTAGCAGCATTAAAAATGTTTTTATTCCATAATTTTCACACAGCATATTTCTTTGCTTCAAAAATTAAACTCATGGTGTCCAGCTGAGTGGACTCTTTTGCAACTCCATTAAAAAATAGGTTTACAAAAAGAAACTTCAGTTTGCATTTTTTTTTTTTTTTTAATCCAATCCAACTTTTTTGTAAAGCACTTTAAAACAGCCACAGTGGACCAAAGTGCTGTACAGAAAAATAAATTAAAACCAAATATAAGAATAGATTAAAAGACATAAAACAACTGTAAAGAATAAAATTAAAAAATAATAAAAAAAATAAAAATAAAAAGATAAAAATACAGAAGAATAGATAAAACCTAAATAAAAGAATAAAATACAAGCACAGATTAATACATTAAAAAAGCTGTACAATTCATGCCAAATTTAAGAGGAATAAAAACACTCAGTAAAAAAATCTTGAATAAGGTTGTTATAATTCATGAAAGAGTTAAGAAAATGAGCCAAACAAACATGGGTGTTGGTCAGATGGCGATGTAGAGCTTTGTTTTTACAGTTTATTAGTCCTTTTTTTACTGCGGTGAAAGTGTACAGCAGGAAGTAAAATCACCAACTGGGAGCAATTCTGTTCTCTAAAATGAGACTAAAATAACCCATTAATCCCCTCCAATAAAATGCCACTAATCTTACTGAGCATACAACCAAACAAAAGGATTCAGACCATGAGATAGCGCTGCAGTCTGCACACCACACCCTGAGCCACAACCACACTTCTGCCAGGACAAAGGCCATAACAGCTGCAATTATTCTGCTTTCAAAGTGTCTTACTCATATTTGGAAAAATCAGATGGTGCAAACACACTTTTCTGTGCTGTGTGTCTCTGTTATTTCACCTTTTCATAGATTTTTTTTTGGAACAGCTGGTGTGATTCAGCTGAATGTCGACAAACTGGCAAACAAAACTGAACCTGTTACACCTCCAGTATCTGGGTGTGCCTTTTATGCACACTTTGCACTTCGTTTTAAAACACATATCATTTTTCACAATTTAAATAAGGTTAGAATTCAGAAGTTGCTCATTTTTGCATGAGCTTTAAAATTCTGTCCACCAACTCAAATGTGCATATTGTAAACAAAAGAAAATGACCAGACTAGCATCTGTCTGCCAAGTGTGCATAAAACGCACTTTCTAACATTTGATCTGTATGATTAGGACTGACCTGGATTTACAAAAATAAAATCAAATTAGAGCAGAAAAATAAATCAATATATACGAGTATCAATATATACGAGGCCATGAACAATAAGTTCATGGCCTCACCCAGAACAGAACAACACAGACTGATAATTTATATTTTATTTTTCAACATAATCTCCATTTACAGCAATGCACTTGGTCCATCGATGTTCAAGCATCACTATCCCATCATGAAAGAATGTAACATCCTGTATTATAACAACCAGTATTTCTGGGTGAGGCCATGAACTTATTGAACAGCCCTCGTAATATTTAATAGTTTGATTTATAGGTGTGCATTTTACGCACACTTGGTGACAGATGCTAGTATTTTTGAACATTTGACCTAGCGCCAAAAATAATAATAATAATAATGCAAATTAACCAGTGTTGGAGTTAATCATTGACATATGCCAGGATGAAAAAATCTAGTAATATGTGATCCACTTTTTATGGAGTATATTGAAAAAAAAATCTTTTTTTGTGTGTGTTTTTTTGCATAAAAAAAAAGGTTTGTTTCCGTTACAAACACGGCATTTAAAGGGTTAAAAAAAGTGACAATTCTTGAGTATTTGGTATTTTTATTTAGGGCTCAAGTTGATGAAATAAAAAAAAGTGTAAAAGAATTAAAAACAAACTGTATGAACATTTGTTGACATTATTCCACCAGTGTGTGAAAAAGGCCCACCTGGTGCTCAGTGAGGGCCTTGGTGGACGGGGTACCAGAGGGTTAAGTGTGTTGACAGTGTGGGTCATCACAGAAGAAGGTTGGACATGAGAGATGGGACTGTTTTTGGATATTATGGATGAATGGTTTATTTTTGGTTTGTGCAGTAGTCACCACACACTGTACAATAAACACAAAAACCAAAAAAGGAATAGGCCAGAAGCATTTTTTGCCTCTTCTTTTCACCTGACACCACGTACATTAAATTAAATGTGTTCATAATTCAGCAGGGTCATTATAACAAAAGGCAGGTTTATTTCTATAGCACGTTTCACATACAAGACAATTCAAAGTGATTTACATAAAACATTAAAAGCATTACAGCATGGAAGCAATAAAAAGTATAGGCATGAGAAAAACAAACCAATCAGATAAATAGATAAAACCCATACAAACTTTTAGCTTAACAGGAACAGCGCAGATCTGAGCTGATGAATCCAAACTCTATTCAAATACAGCTGAGAACAGGTGGGTCTTTTACCTGGATTTAAATAAACTGAGTGCCAATAACAAAACAAAAACACATCTACCATCTCCAATATAACATGAACAACCATGAAATAAGTGACATTTATTCAGAAAAGTAAGTACAACTTTAACTCTATTCTGCCTCTGCTTATCATTAGTAAATGTGCATTACAACTTACAGATCACAGAGGATCTGCAAATACACAAAATATTTTAGTAACTGGCAGAATATTGGTAATATTGCATTTACTTCTCTTAGGACATTTCTAGTTTTTCATATTTTTGTGAAATGCTAGTTTGTAAATTTATACATTTTCATGTAATTTCACCTTTTTACACTAAAACAGGAAAACATTGGAATTGTCATTATTTGTAGGTTATTTTGATAGTATTTTACTGATGTCACCCACTTGAGACTAAAGTCGTTCTTTATATAGGCCCTAAAGTGAAAGGCTTGACTGTTCATATCTTCAGTGTAATTTTTGCATTTCACAGATTTATCCTATAGGCCGGACTGGACCCTTTGGCAGACCACTTTTGGCCCCCGGGCCGCATGTTTGACACCTGTGCTCTAAATCATAGAGAAAAGTTTGGAGTTGACATTATTTCTGTTATTTGACTGGTTGGGCCCACTGCAGATCAGATTTAGCTGAATGTGGAACTGAACTAAAGTGAGTTTGACAGCCCTGATCTATAAGAAAAAAAGGGCCACTTTGAATCTTATACCAAAGTTTGAAAACCACACTTTGACAGCAGTTTTTGTATTTGTTACTTCTACAATCAAGGCAGAAGTGACTCTCCAGGCAGCCGTTTCAAGACATTTTAACTTATTGTCAAAAGAGCAAGGAAGCCCTTGTCAAGTGTGAGGCTGACCCAGGCGTTTAATAGGACTGTGATTCCACCAGAACATCTGACACATGAGCCCCTGGGGCCAAATCACAGAGGCGGGACTTGTGGAACCAGTGTCATTTCCTGGTCGCCTCAGGTCTTCTGATGGCAGGACTGCAGAATCTCCGTCTGTGGATGGGTGGGGCTGAATTGAACGGTGCCAGAACAGCCATCCATCATGTGAAGTAAAATGACAAGGTGACACTTGACAGGTGACAGTGAAGCCATTGAAGGTTCCCCTTGGCTCTTAAGTTGTAGAATGATGATGAGTGACACTGTGATGGCATGTTCGAGTCATCCAGCTAATGTCTGCAAAACCCAGTCTTCTGCAGCTGTTGTACCCTTTCTGTAACATTACACCTAAACTGCCTCTGGTGGTGTTTTTAACCCTCTGGTATCCCGTCCACCAAGGCCCTTACTGAGCACCAAGTGGGCCTTTTTGGCACACTGGTGGAATAATGTCAAAAAATATTCATACAGTTTGTTTTTAATTCTTTTACACTTTTTTCTATTTCATCAACTTGAGCCGTAAATAAAATACCAAATACTCATGAATTGTCACATTTTTAACCCTTTAAATGCTGTGTTTGTAATGGAAAAAAAACATTTTTTTTTGGATGCAAAAAACTATTTTTTTTCAATATACTACATAAAATATACTACATAAAAGGATTCTGTTGGGTCTCTGTAAACTTAGTTTGATTCTGATTTGAACTGATAAAGCACTTTGTGACTCTGTCTGTGAAAAGTGCTCTATAAATAAAATTTACTTACTTACTTACTTAAAAAGTGGATCACATATTAGATTTTTTCTTCCTGGCATATGTCAATGATTAACTCCAACACTGGTTAATTTTCATTATTTTGGCGCTAGGTCAAATGTTCAAAAATACTAGCATCTGTCACCAAGTGTGCGTGAAATGCACACCTATAAATTAAACTATTAAATACTTTATATTGATTTGTTTTTCTGCTCTAATTTGATTTTATTTTTGTAAATCCAGGTCAGCCCTAATCATACAGATCAAATGTTAGAAATAGTGCGTTTTATGCACACTTGGCAGACAGATGCTAGTCTGGTCATTTTCTTTTGTTTACAATGTGCACATTTGAGTTGGTGGACAGAATTTTAAAGATCATGCAAAAATGAACAACTTTTGAATTCAAACCTTATTGAAATTGTGAAAAAAAAAAAAGAAGTTTTTTAACAGGAAGTGCAAAGTGTGCGTAAAAGGCACACCTGGATACCAGAGGGTTAAGGCTAAAATAAAGTTACATAACAGACGTTTACCTTCAATAGGAAACTGGACACAAATATTCGTCTGCATGGAGTTTGATATTCTGTTATAATCCTCCCGAGGGTTTTGAGGCTTTCTATTCCCCAGTATCCCCCAGCAGTGCTTGGCCTTGGCATGTTTTCTTGTGCTTATTCATGCACTCACAGAATCAGGCCAGTAGGCTGACATGTGAAAGCACGAGATGGTCTACATTAACACTGGTTTCAGCGTCATTAGACTGAAGGTGCAGCTTCATAGATGGAATCTGAAAAACACCTGGAAATGCATATTACAGGGTGTATAAAAAAAAAAAAAACATTTTGAAAAATTACCCCCAGTTCCGCATTTGATAATTTTTGGAATTTTCTTTTCTGGACGTTGGTGGGTAGGGGATAGGTGGATATTTGTCCAAATTTACAGACCCGGGTTTTGCATGAGTGAGCAGAGGACAATTGCACAATCCAAGTTAAAACTGGTTTGAGCGAAGTGGTGGTGGGATTTAAATCCAATCAGAGGTCATGGGAGGGGCCAATGGGAGGGGCCAATGGGCATTCATCTGGTTTTCCACAAAATTGCCAGGTTTCAGCATGAACACCGTGGACACCATGTCAGTTTCATTTCTTTACCCATGACAGCTGTTCCTGCCTTTCAAATTTATTCAACTTGTTTAGGCCTGAAAATGTCACTGAGGACAGGCCGGGTTAGGGTTAGGGCTAGGGCAGGGGTGTCAAACATGTGGCCCCAAGGACACAAAAGTTACATGTTACGATTTTTTTTAAAAATATCCTTTTATTCTCTTACAGATACATTTTAGGAACTGAACTAATTATGCAAGGCAGTGTGTTTCACAAAAATGACAGACCGCTGTTGCAAAATCATTCGCGATTTAAAAGCTCTTAACTGGACAGGTTCTGTATGTAACCCAAGTGGACATGAAGGGTTACACACAAAACCTGGAATGAGACAGAGATTCATGAAAAACCTGCATGTCTGGATTAGAAAAACCACTAGGATCATCAAATTTAACAGTGTATTTATAGTGGTATATAAGACCATTTACAGCCATGTTTCACACCTAGGTAGTTTTTCCTGTCCCAGTTTTGGTCCTATTTTTAGCCCCAATATTTTATTAAAAATTCATTAATTTTAGAATGGCTCAGAGCTAGAGGATAATTTTTTTTGTTTGCATTTGTCTGAGGTCATCAATAGGTACATCCTAGGGAGAAATATATCTAAATGTATCTTTTATTATTGAGTTTAAAAAGCTGGCAAAGTGCCAGGTACCAGAATGAACCCAGTTTCACAGAAGCACCCATCTACATTCTGCATTTGTATGTATTCATTTTTCCACAGTCTCAAACCTCAGCTTTGCCAAACTAATTCTAAAATGGGAATAAGTCTGGAACCTCTGGGTGCAGTTTTTATTTCCAAAGGGTTTCATGTGTGGTTTCAGACCAAAATGCCTCTGGATGCGATTGGACAAACCACAATAATTCAATTGCATTTGCATGTGTGCTGTTAAGCCAGCTGCTAAATAGAGTTTACTGAATCCTTTTGGAAGAACACAATGTCTGATCAGACTGTGCAGTTGTTTGTTCTTTATTACAGGAAAAATATAAGGTTATACCAAACTGAATCTTGTCAGTTGACTCAAATCCGGCATCAATATGAAGATTCTGCCTTTTGAAATTTCTTTACATTTTTTTTTTTTTTTAGTTTTTTTCCTCAGCTGGGAATCATAAAGTCCCCTGGTGTGATGGTGTCAATGATGATTTCAACTACATTAACTCCAACAGAATCATGGGAACATGTTTTTGAGCATTTAAAAATGCTAACGCAGCCTCCAAATGCATGCCACTGCAGGAACCAGCTGTCCCCGACCACTTAACCAACAATTAAGATCTGCAATGAGGGCGAGCGGAGCGTGTGTTCCCTGAATGCATGATGAAAGAACAGTTATATTCTCAACAGTTACATAGATTTACTTACACTTGTGTTTACTGTCTTATGGACAGTACTATAAATGTTGGCCAACTTAGGAGCTGGAATCACAGCTGATTTAATTAAAGGGTGTTTGGGGTGACCGTGGGATTATGATAAACCATTCCAGATCTAATCTATGGGGCAGATGCTGGATAATATGAGTTGACTTTCAGCGGCCAACACAACAGCCCTGCAATGTTGACCCCATGGACATGTGGGCTCTGTCTGGGTACTGCAACGTCCACCCACCATCCAAAACTAGGGATGCACCCATACCACTTTTTTCCAGACGAGTACAAGTACTTACATTTGAGTACTTGCCGATACTGAGTCCTTAATAATCCCATTCCAGTTGTTCGTTCCTTTTGTAAATGTGCTTTATTGTCGTTGTCATTAGTCTGACTGGAACAAAGTGCTGCTACTGACATTTAATGTGTTGGAATGAGCATTTGTTAATTAATCCACCAGGGGGCGCCGCTCTGAATTAACCATACTGGACAAATACCACGAAGAAGAGGAAAGTTTAATGAAGAAGAAAGTCAGTAATAACAAACATGGAGATGACAGAGGAAACACTACTGTGATACGGATATTGATATTGATGAGGGTAGTTGTCCTAAATGTGTCAGTAGTTTTTCTGGGTAGTTGTCCTAAATGTGTCAGTAGTTTTTCTGGGTAGTTGTCCTAAATGTGTCAGTAGTTTTTCTGGGTAGTTGTCCTAAATGTGTCAGTAGTTTTTCTCTAACCCCCACAGTGGTTCTTGGAACAGATCCTCTACCTCCTCAGTTCCGCTGGTATTCTCTGTCTGGGTACTCATCCTCCATCAGCTGGAAAACAGATGGAATGTACTCAGATTACAGACAGAAGACTGCGTCTGTATCTGTCTGTGTCTGGAACACTACCGTCAGTCAGCCTTACTTTGATCACCCTCATTTATTTAGAAAAAAACCCCACACCGCTGACATTATTCTGTACCTGCTGCACTTAACTGCGAATGCCACGCTGCTGTAAGTAGTATCGATGTGGTTGTATTGGAGTACTTTTATGAGTACAAATACATATGCTGAGTATCAGACCCCAATACTGGTATCGGTGCATCCCCATCAAAAACCATGCACCTCAAAGGGGTCAATGGTCAGTCGAAATCACCTGTCAAGTGAATGTGAGAGTGAATGGTTTTTCATCTGTATACATTAGTGATAAACGGGGGACGTGTCCAGAAAAAGCAGCTGGAATAGGCTCCAGTATCCCAGCAACCCTGTAGAGGTCATCAGAAAAGAGTTATCAGAAATGAATGAGTGAATGTTGTAGCCTCATGATAATGAAAGTCCAAGTTTACAAAGTGAATTACAGTAGTTGTAGTTGGCAAGTGTTGATGCTGTGGCTCATGACTTCTAAACATAGTAGTGGAAAGTGTTGTCTGTCACTCACTGTACATCAGGCTTTTATTCTGAAGGAATGACTGCAAATCAAATCAGTAGGTCAAAGGTCAAGCCCCAGACTGCTTGTCCAAATGTGACGTTAAGCCAGTATCACCAAAAGGGTGGGTTTTTCTGATAAATTTCTTGTATTTATTCGGTGAAAAGGCTGTCACATCTTGACCAGGTCCTTAGCATCACATTTCAGGGTTCGGTTTACAATTGTGTTTAAAGCGATGTGGATTGGATTGTGTTTTGGTCACATGGTAAATACAAAAAGCAGAGGATGTTCCCATTCAAATGACAGATGGATCTCAATAAATGGTGTATGTGACACCAGTTCTTATGGCATTTGGCCTACTATACCTACGCATTTTCAAACTTTTGCGTGTTATTCAATACCATTTGGCCTCCTTTGGCTCACATTAACTAGCAGTCGCATGTCAATTTACGCCAAGATCTCTGGAGAAAATAATTTATCTGATTGTATTTTCTCCAACTCGAGGCAGAAACCCTAAAGGCTGGACAGATAGTCCATGGGCCAGGCCAGGTAGTGGTCCCACCAAAGGGGGCCAAACCTTTGTGGTGCCATTTTGTTAGTTCATATATGTGTGTATGAAACCATGATAGCCTTTCCAAATGAGGAGCTTAGTCAGGATTCTATGGTACCTCTGTTTTTCCAAAAAATGTCTCATTACACTTAATGGCATACGGTGGTATTTGTGAATTCTTCCACCTTTTCCTGTAAAAATGCTGTGCCTCTCATCCTTGGGTCTATTTTCAGTTCGGCCCTGGCATCCAGACCTGCACAGACACCAGAACACCTTCTGTGTTCTTCTCTTGTCTGTTTGCATCAGGGTCGGCTCTAGAACATGTGCTCTTCTATCTGAAATGAAATGGTCCGTTGGTTTTCTGCTCTGTAGTTGTGTCATTATTAAACTGCTGTCTTTGTTGGGATCACTCCAGAATTTTCATTTTCTCTGTATGAAAAGAGAATTGATCATCACTTCACTTATTTCAATCTGAACTGTGTCTTGACTCAGTCTTAAATAAACATTCATATTTACTTGCCTCGGATGTGGTGTTTGATTGGAATGAAAACACGTATACGATTTTCTGAAAGAAACAATCAGTTGTAACATCTTCCTATAAAATCTGAAAAGTAGAAGCAGAATGTCATGTTACAACCTTATCTTGGACCAATTCCACTGCATTTTTACAGGACAAGGTGGAAGAATTCACAAATACCACCATACGCCAATAAGAGTAATGATGCATTTTTTGGAAAAACAGGTACCATAGAATCAGGACTAAGCTCCTCATGTGGAAAGGCTATCATGGTTTAATACACATATATATGCACTACTAACAAAATAGCACCACAAAAGTTTGGCCCCCTTTGGTGGGACCACTACCTGGCCCGGCCCATGGACTATTACAGTGGGTTTATTCAATGGCTGCTAGCTAGGACTAAGCTACTACTGTGGAATGGCTATCATAACAAAATATGATCTATAGATATAGACCATTTCAAAATGCATCACTAGAACTTGCCCCCTTGGGTGGAAACAATATCCCAAATATCTGGTCTTGGCCCATGAACTAAGAGGGCTAATAACGGTGTCAGCATAGATGCAGAAAGCTTATAATGTGTACAGATAACACGCCAATTGACCATCAAAAAGCAGCATGTATATTTATGCAGAGTCATATCATGTTGCAAATGAATCCTAATGGCTTGTGCGTAGGTCTAGGGCAGGGGTCTGCTATGGCTCCAGGGCCGTATGTGGCTGTGGAGCCTCTCTATATGGTTCCCCTTGTCAAAAAACAGAGGCATTTTGAAATGATCTGAATGAAGCATTACTTTTCAACATTGTTACGGGCCTAAATCAATTCTAACATTGTCCATCTGCAAAAATGTGCAGGCTATAGACAGAAGACAAGAATTTTTAGACAGCATATAAACCAAAATGTATGTCACACAACATGACTTTCTTCACATTTAATACAAGATACTCAGTTTGCATTTGTTAGTAGTTTGTTTAAAAGTCAGCCCATATACATGAAAGTTGACCTTGTCCTCCATGACACAGTGTAATTTTGTTTTGGAAATAGCGTACATCATTAAAAAAAAAAAATCACAAATCTTTAATGTTTTCTTTATTGAAGTTGTATAATGTCATAAATGCACCAAACATTGCATTATTGTAGTGGAAATACAAAGTTAAATCACAAACTAATGTGAAATAGGCAACCCCAACAACATTTTAACACTGGTGCAATTATAACTTTTATTGAACGAAACATCAATACTGTAACAATACTTTTAGCTTTTCCTTCAATTATTTGTTGCGCAAGTTAAAAGTAACTTAGATTTTTGTGTGAACACTACAAATAAACTCACCCAGACTGCACCCTGAGACAATATCTTTCCAAATAAAAATAGGAAATGTGCAATTAACTTACAACTATGACAATAAAGTTCCTTTTTTTAGAACAACAAACAAATTTTGGTAACAAAGACGAACATTTGAACAGTATCAGTGGCTGCAGTGAGCCTGTTTCCACTGCACATCTCAGAACATTAAAGTCCAAACTGTGCAAAAACACAAACATGTCCCATGTGTCTTTTCCAGTCCAGTCCTGGTCCAGTCTCCAAACCTAAACTCTTTGTCCAGTCACAGATCACCATGGCAGCAGATCTGTTTATTGTACGTCCCTAAAATGAGTCCAGGGTGCTCCAACACTAGAACATTAGTTCCACCTGCTACATGTCGTAACCTGAGAAAAAAAAATACCCAGGAGTGATCCCATGACCCCCCCAGCAAGCCTTCGCGGCCCCCCTAGGAGGCCCGCCCCACAGTTTGAGAAACACTGGTCTAGGTTGAAGGTTCACAGAAAAGACTGGCTGTTACAGCTTAATATGACAAATATAAATGAAGTGATGAAACACTTTGCCCAAGGCTTGACCTGTGTTAGTGGTGGAGGGGACACATTAGCTCATTTCAGAGTACAAGGTCTGCAAATGCCCCCACATGATGAGAACCCTGACTCAACCACATACAAAAACACCGCTGCGTGATGTGGGGAGGTGCAGAGTGTCATGTCCAGAGGTCCCTCTTGAGGTACGCTTCTAGGCTTTTCCTTGACAGGCCAAAGCCAAAGGTGGCAGCAGTCACAGCCGGTCATCTGATCAAACCACAGCGGAGCCACTCCATCAGAGACGAAGGGCTGTGATTGGCTCATGTGATCTAGTTGGAGTGGAAAGCAGTTTGAATGGGAGCATTGCCAGACTGATCTGCCAGAGCAAATGAATTTGCTCTGGCAGATCAGTCTGGTTCCCCGGCTACCTCCCCCCAGCCCTGACCTAAGTTCTAATGCACAGGTGTCAAACAAGGTTATTATCGTTAATGAAAGCTAACGAAATGATGAAAACTAGAACTGAAAAAACATTTTCGTTAACTGAAATAAATAAAAACTATAATTAAAAGAAAAAAGAAAAAAAAAGATAACCAACTGAAACTGTATTGTGTGTTTACAAAACTAACTAAAAGGGATGAAAATAATGGATGAAATTCCCTTCATTTTTGTCTTTGTCAGTGTCAGATTGATACGAAAGCGATTTATTTCACTTGGGAAATTTTATCTAACAGCACCATACGACACTTTTTGCTCCGTCACTTGTGTTCACTTGTGGTTTCCAGTCGTCTTCTGGTCCCCACTCTACCTGGAAACATGGAGACTAAAGCAGCAGAGTCCTGTCTGGGATTGATTTGAATAGGAGCACAGAGAAGAAGAGAAAAGAGACCACTGAACTACAACTGAACTACAACTGAACTACAACTGAACTACAACTGAACTACAATTAAACTACAACTAAACTACAACCTAAGTATTTAGAAGAAAACCAAAACTAATGAAAACTATCAAACCTGCTCTAAAAACTAATTAAAGTGAACTGAAATAGAGAAAAAAAAGTCAAAACTAACTCAAACTAAACTAGAATGAAAAATCAAACTATTAGAACCTCAGTGTCAAACATGCGGCCCAGGGGCCAAATCCAGCCTGTGGGATGAATTTGGGAAATGCATAAATGACATTAAAGATGTTAATCGATGTAGCTCAGATTCCACATTCAGAACAATATGATCTAAAGTGGGTCAGACCAGGAAAGTACTATCATAATATCCTAGAAATAATGAAAACTGCACATTTTTTCTGAATTTTTGAGTATAAAAGATGTCTAAGAGTGTTTTCACTCTAAATAAGGTAAAGTATTTGTTAGATTAAAGGGCAATGCCATCAAAGTATTGTGCATTTATACTGCCATATATCAGCTACTGTGTGGAAGTCTGGGCTAATAAGAGCAACACAAAGCCGTTGGATCTGCTACAGAAGAGAGCCATCAGGATTATCAATAAAGTAGATGATCAGGAACACACTAATATTATTGATTAATTCTGGATTATTAAAATGGCAGGAGCTAGTTCAGCTACAGACATTACTTGTTCTGTTCAAGGCCATAAGTAAAGCAGTACCAGCTAAAGTACAAGAACTGTCTTCACTTCAGAGAATGAAGAGCATCGAAGGAAAGGTCATTTCAAACACCAGTGTGAACAGACGACTGTGAAGCACGTGTATTTATCAGCGGTGGGTAGGGATGGGAATCAAGAACCGGTTCTTTTTGAGAACTGGATCCCAGTAGTTCGATTCCTTGGAATCGTTTGCCTGCCTGTTTAACGATTCTGTTTAACGATTCCACCTTCGTTGCACATGCGCGATGACATCACACGTACGCTGCATTGTTTTGGTCAGAACCAAGACAACATGGAGTTGAGGCAGAAACGAACTAAACAGACCACACCAGGTCTAACCAGACCACACCAGGTCTAAACAGACCACACCAGGTCCACACAGACCACACCAGGTCCAGACAGACCACACCGGGTCCACACAGACCACACCAGGTCTAACCAGACCACACCAGGTCTAAACAGACCACACCAGGTCTAACCAGACCACACCAGGTCCACACAGACCACACCAGGTCTAACCAGACCACACCAGGTCCAGACAGACCACACCAGGTCCAAACAGACCACACCAGGTCTAACCAGACCACACCAGGTCTAAACAGACCACACCAGGTCCACACAGACCACACCAGGTCCAGACAGACCACACCGGGTCCACACAGACCACACCAGGTCTAACCAGACCACACCAGGTCCACACAGACCACACCAGGTCTAACCAGACCACACCAGGTCCAGACAGACCACACCAGGTCCAAACAGACCACACCAGGTCTAACCAGACCACACCAGGTCCACACAGACCACACCAGGTCTAACCAGACCACACCAGGTCCACACAGACCACACCAGGTCTAAACGGACCACACCAGGTCTAACCAGACCACACCAGGTCTAAACAGACCACACCAGGTCTAACCAGACCACACCAGGTCTAAACGGACCACACCAGGTCCAAACGGACCACACCAGGTCCAGATGGACCACGCCAGGTCCAAACAGACCACACCAGGTCCAAACAGACCACACCAGGTCCAGACAGACCACACCAGGTCTAAACGGACCACACCAGGTCTAACCAGACCACACCAGGTCCAGACAGACCACACCAGGTCCAGACAGACCACACCAGGTCTAAACAGACCACACCAGGTCTTACCAGACCACACCAGGTCCACACAGACCACACCAGGTCCAGACAGACCACACCGGGTCTAAACAGACCACACCAGGTCTAACCAGACCACACCAGGTCCACACAGACCACACCAGGTCCAGACAGACCACACCGGGTCCACACAGACCACACCAGGTCTAACCAGACCACACCAGGTCCACACAGACCACACCAGGTCTAACCAGACCACACCAGGTCCACACAGACCACACCAGGTCTAACCAGACCACACCAGGTCCAGACAGACCACACCAGGTCCAAACAGACCACACCAGGTCTAACCAGACCACACCAGGTCCAGACAGACCACACCAGGTCCAGACAGACCACACCGGGTCTAAACAGACCACACCAGGTCCAGACAGACCACACCGGGTCCAGACAGACCACATCAGGTCTAACCAGACCACACCAGGTCCAGACAGACCACACCGGGTCCAGACAGACCACATCAGGTCTAACCAGACCACACCAGGTCCAGACAGACCACATCAGGTCTAACCAGACCACACCAGGTCCACACAGACCACACCAGGTCCAGACAGACCACACCGGGTCCACACAGACCACACCAGGTCTAACCAGACCACACCAGGTCCACACAGACCACACCAGGTCTAACCAGACCACACCAGGTCCACACAGACCACACCAGGTCTAACCAGACCACACCAGGTCCACACAGACCACACCAGGTCTAACCAGACCACACCAGGTCCAGACAGACCACACCAGGTCCAAACAGACCACACCAGGTCTAACCAGACCACACCAGGTCCAGACAGACCACACCAGGTCCAGACAGACCACACCAGGTCCAAACGGACCACACCAGGTCTTACCAGACCACACCAGGTCCACACAGACCACACCAGGTCCAGACAGACCACACCGGGTCCAGACAGACCACACCAGGTCTAACCAGACCACACCAGGTCTAACCAGACCACACCAGGTCCACACAGACCACACCAGGTCCAGACAGACCACACCAGGTCCAGACAGACCACACCAGGTCTAACCAGACCACACCAGGTCTAAACAGACCACACCAGGTCTAACCAGACCACACCAGGTCTAAACGGACCACACCAGGTCTAACCAGACCACACCAGGTCTAAACAGACCACACCAGGTCTAACCAGACCACACCAGGTCTAAACGGACCACACCAGGTCCAAACGGACCACACCAGGTCCAGATGGACCACACCAGGTCCAAACAGACCACACCAGGTCCAAACAGACCACACCAGGTCCAGACAGACCACACCAGGTCTAAACGGACCACACCAGGTCTAACCAGACCACACCAGGTCCAGACAGACTACACCAGGTCTAAACAGACCACACCAGGTCTTACCAGACCACACCAGGTCCACACAGACCACACCAGGTCCAGACAGACCACACCGGGTCTAAACAGACCACACCAGGTCCAAACAGACCACATCAGGTCTAACCAGACCACACCAGGTCCACACAGACCACACCAGGTCCAGACAGACCACACCGGGTCCACACAGACCACACCAGGTCTAACCAGACCACACCAGGTCCACACAGACCACACCAGGTCCACACAGACCACACCAGGTCTAACCAGACCACACCAGGTCCACACAGACCACACCAGGTCTAACCAGACCACACCAGGTCCAGACAGACCACACCAGGTCCAAACAGACCACACCAGGTCTAACCAGACCACACCAGGTCCAGATAGACCACACCAGGTCCAGACAGACCACACCAGGTCCAAACGGACCACACCAGGTCTTACCAGACCACACCAGGTCCACACAGACCACACCAGGTCCAGACAGACCACACCAGGTCCAAACAGACCACACCAGGTCTTACCAGACCACACCAGGTCCAGACAGACCACACCAGGTCTAACCAGACCACACCAGGTCTAAACAGACCACACCAGGTCTAAACAGACCACACCAGGTCTAAACGGACCACACCAGGTCTAACCAGACCACACCAGGTCTAAACAGACCACACCAGGTCTAACCAGACCACACCAGGTCTAAACGGACCACACCAGGTCCAAACGGACCACACCAGGTCCAGACGGACCACACCAGGTCCAGACGGACCACACCAGGTCCAAACAGACCACACCAGGTCCAAACAGACCACACCAGGTCCAGACAGACCACACCAGGTCTAAACGGACCACACCAGGTCTAACCAGACCACACCAGGTCCAGACAGACCACACCAGGTCCAGACAGACCACACTGGGTCCACACAGACCACACCAGGTCCAGACAGACCACACCGGGTCTAAACAGACCACACCAGGTCCACACAGACCACATCAGGTCTAACCAGACCACACCAGGTCCACACAGACCACACCAGGTCCAGACAGACCACACTGGGTCCACACAGACCACACCAGGTCTAACCAGACCACACCAGGTCCACACAGACCACACCAGGTCTAACCAGACCACATCAGGTCTAACCAGACCACACCAGGTCCACACAGACCACACCAGGTCCAGACAGACCACACCGGGTCCACACAGACCACACCAGGTCTAACCAGACCACACCAGGTCCACACAGACCACACCAGGTCTAACCAGACCACACCAGGTCCACACAGACCACACCAGGTCTAACCAGACCACACCAGGTCCAGACAGACCACACCAGGTCCAAACAGACCACACCAGGTCTAACCAGACCACACCAGGTCCAGACAGACCACACCAGGTCCAGACAGACCACACCAGGTCCAAACGGACCACACCAGGTCTTACCAGACCACACCAGGTCCACACAGACCACACCAGGTCCAGACAGACCACACCAGGTCCAAACAGACCACACCAGGTCTTACCAGACCACACCAGGTCCACACAGACCACACCAGGTCCAGACAGACCACACCGGGTCCAGACAGACCACACCAGGTCTAACCAGACCACACCAGGTCCACACAGACCACACCAGGTCCAGACAGACCACACCAGGTCCAGACAGACCACACCGGGTCTAAACAGACCACACCGGGTCCAGACAGACCACATCAGGTCTAACCAGACCACACCAGGTCCAGACAGACCACACCGGGTCCAGACAGACCACATCAGGTCTAACCAGACCACACCAGGTCCAGACAGACCACACCGGGTCCAGACAGACCACATCAGGTCTAACCAGACCACACCGGGTCCAGACAGACCACATCAGGTCTAACCAGACCACACCAGGTCCAGACAGACCACACCGGGTCCACACAGACCACACCAGGTCTAACCAGACCACACCAGGTCCACACAGACCACACCAGGTCTAACCAGACCACACCAGGTCCACACAGACCACACCAGGTCTAACCAGACCACACCAGGTCCAGACAGACCACACCAGGTCCAAACAGACCACACCAGGTCTAACCAGACCACACCAGGTCCAGACAGACCACACCGGGTCCAGACAGACCACACCAGGTCTAACCAGACCACACCAGGTCTAACCAGACCACACCAGGTCCACACAGACCACACCAGGTCCAGACAGACCACACCAGGTCCAGACAGACCACACCGGGTCTAAACAGACCACACCAGGTCCAAACAGACCACATCAGGTCTAACCAGACCACACCAGGTCCACACAGACCACACCAGGTCCAGACAGACCACACCGGGTCCAGACAGACCACACCAGGTCTAACCAGACCACACCAGGTCCACACAGACCACACCAGGTCTAACCAGACCACACCAGGTCCAGACAGACCACACCAGGTCCAAACAGACCACACCAGGTCTAACCAGACCACACCAGGTCCAGACAGACCACACCAGGTCCAGACAGACCACACCAGGTCCAAACAGACCACACCAGGTCTTACCAGACCACACCAGGTCCACACAGACCACACCAGGTCCAGACAGACCACACCGGGTCCAGACAGACCACACCAGGTCTAACCAGACCACACCAGGTCCACACAGACCACACCAGGTCCAGACAGACCACACCAGGTCCAGACAGACCACACCGGGTCTAAACAGACCACACCAGGTCCAGACAGACCACACCGGGTCCAGACAGACCACATCAGGTCTAACCAGACCACACCAGGTCCAGACAGACCACACCGGGTCCAGACAGACCACACCAGGTCCACACAGACCACACCAGGTCTAAACAGACCACACCAGGTCCACACAGACCACACCAGGTCCAGACAGACCACACCAGGTCCAGACAGACCACACCGGGTCTAAACAGACCACCAGGTCCAGACAGACCACACCGGGTCCAGACAGACCACACCAGGTCTAACCAGACCACACCAGGTCCACACAGACCACACCAGGTCCACACAGACCACACCAGGTCCACACAGACCACACCAGGTCTAAACAGACCACACCAGGTCCAGTTGAACTCTGTCAAAGCTTCCATTTCTTCTAAAGGTGGAATCCCTCCAGTCTGTTCAAACATTCGTCCACATGTGATCCATCTGATTCTCTACTCAGCGGTGCTTGTGAATCTAGTGGCAGAGTGAACACCAGGCCGTCATCTGGGCCCAGTTCTGGTTCCGGTGCGGGCACAAACGTCGTACCTCCTCAAATACAAGTTTCTGAAGGTAGGGGAAAGGAAATGAGGAGCACAACAACAGGAGACGAGCAGAGTGGAACCGGTTCCATGTAGTGGAAATGAGGAAATAGAGGAATTAGTAAAGAGTCTGGAGTTTCACTGTCACTGTACGTGCGCCCCCCCCCCCCCCCCCCCCCCCCCCCCCCAAACCGGGCCTGGCATCATCTGTTCTTATTATTAGTTCATACTGTATATGTTCTATTTTCTGTGCAGATGGAAATATAAAAGACAGTTAATGCAAACACACCTGTTTGTACTCTTTTATTCCCTCACCCAATGACAATCGATAAAAGAATCGATAAGAGAATCAGATCTATAAGTAAAATCGATGATGGAATCAGAATCGTTACATTCTTATGGATTCCCATCCCTAGTGGTGGGTGTGAAACTGTGGAATTCTCCTTTTAATGAGCTGAAGGACTGTAGAAACACATTCCAACTGAAAAAAGTGTATAAAGAAAGAACTATGAGATTCTGTGAACAGTTATAAGTTTTACATTTTACTTCGTATTTGTTTTGATATTGTGACATATTTGTTTACTTGTTTTGGTCTGGTATAAAGTTTTTGCATCATTTCGTCAGGTTTATATTTACCTATGTTTTGTACTTTCTGGACATGTAGTTTTGCACTTGGTTTTGTATTTGTTTTGTATTATCTTTGGATGTGTTTAGTTTGGTTTGTCTGACTTTATACAGTATGACTTTATAGCTACTTGTGTATGGCTGACGATTAAGGCTGTTATAATTTAGAAGGGGGCAGGAAATATCAGATTTTCTTCATCCTGTTCCTTTTCGAGCATGGGTGTGGACATGTTTGTTTACTTGATGATGATTGAATGTTTACTGATGAAGTGCACAACCATGAACGAAATAAATGAAATGAAATGAAATTAAAAAAGTAAAATTACATGAAAATATTCACATTTCCAAACTATGCTTTTTCAAAAAAAAAAAAAAAGAGAATAACCTGAACAAATATGAACAAACTGAAATGTTTTAAGAAAAGTGAGTGTAATTGGACCAATATTCTGCCTGATACTACATGTTTTGTGTATTTGTAATTGTAATTTAAATTGCAATGCACATGTGTAAATGATAAACTGAGGCATAATACTGTTACAATTGCACTCAAGACATTTCAGGATGTTTGTGTTATTCAGGAAACTTTGTAGATGGAAACATTTTCAGAATGAAATTGTAGATTTTTCACTGTTATTATTCGACTGGTCCGGCCCATTTGGATCATACTGGCCTAATGTGGAACTGAACTAAAATGAGTTGGACACTCCTGTTCTAATGGGTCGCACAAGGACGGTCCTTTAACAAATGAAATATATTTTCTGCAGGATGATAAGGCAGACTTTGAGAACACATTGGCACAGTTCAATGTTAGGAGCAGAACAATAAACTCTCCTTTGTGCAGGATCCAGTAGCAGTGAGGATAAGGTGGGCTTCTCTCCCATTTTCTACAGCTGTAGTTGGCACCTGCTCTGGCAGCTGATGTCCAGGGTATAGAGGATAATTACACTGACATTAGCTGCAGGTACATTTGGCCTGAAAACAGAACAGTTTTATTGGAGGAAAATGAAACAAGAGTTATTTTCCAGAACTGCATGGCATGTTTATGATTGAATTGTTTTGCAGTGTTTGAAATAACTATAGGATGATGATGAAATTCTTTACTCAGTCATCACATAATCCAACCAGTGTCAACACTCCAAACATTACCAACAGGTTAGTGACTGCACAGGCAGAAGCAGAATGCTTCTATTAATGCCTGTCTTAAATAACACAGTCAGTTACCCAGCATTCAGTATAGGAAAAAGAGAAAACAACAATGCATACAAGCAAACAAACATGCAAAAACAGAAAAAAAGTGAAAGTAAACCAGAAAAATAGAAAACTGAACCAACCAAATTAATGGTAATTTAATGTAAAGTCGAAAATAAATTGTTTACTTATTACTTATTAGATCTTAACAATCGTATTCTTCAAAAATTGCCTTATGTACCATTTTTTTAAATATCAAAAATGGGCTTCACTAGAGGTGTTTGTGTCAGACTGCAGTGAAGCTCCTCTGACCCTAAAATGACTCCCATTAAATGCTCAAATCTGTTCAGCTGTTTTCATTTCATTGACTCCAAATGTGTTGGAACACGTTCATCTCTCAGACCAGTTGGTTCAGAATCAGTCTGATCCCAGATCAGTGGACTGGATGTTGTTCACTTCTCCTCCATTCCCGTGTCTGTGTTTGTTCATTCCATCTCTGCTCAGTGCATTTGTCATAGACGCTCAGCGTCCATGCACTTCAATGGGACTGAGTGGAACTGCTGGAAAAACCACTACAAACTGGACCAGCACTGGACACAGGACACCCTGTTGTCCCGCCCCCGGACGCTCGGCGTCTCTGGGGGTGAACGGAGCCGTGGGCGGAGCTGATTGGAGGATCAATCCAAAGGCTGAATGTGGTTTGATTGACAGCTGTTTTCAGATCTGCTCCTTCACTGACACAGTTCAGTTTAATACCGTCACACATTCTGCTGTGAAATCACAGAAACCAAATGAACTGTTCATTTACTGACCTGGAAGAAAACACAACCACTGGACTAACTGGTACACTGGACTGAAGGGACACGTTTTCTTGTTTCAGTTCCAGAATTTCATCGTTTCTTGTTCAGTTTCATATGGTTTGTAGATAGTTTAATCAGTCAGACTGAACTAACGATCCAGTCCTGGAAAAGACGGCGACTGTGTACGATAAGGAAACTGAGCATTTACTGAAAAACAAACAAAGGGACCAATTTATGTTTAAATAACTGGACAATTTTTTGTAATGTAAGGCGACAATGAGCTTCCCCAGTCTGAAAGACGAACAGCCACCGCTGATACACATGGAATGACAATGTGGTCTATTTTTTCAGAAAGTAAACAGCATTTTCACTCATGGTTAAAATTTCTGATGCACTCAGGCTTAAAAAGAACAGGGAGGGTTGAAAATGTTCCCCGTGAAGTGAGCGTCCTGCTTTTAGAGGACCCTAAATCGCACTTCAAAACTGGGCAGTATTTTTTTTTACACCATCTGAGCTGAACAACTCCATTTGCAGCCAGCTTTCATCAGTCACAGAGGCTTCTTCTTTTCCTTTTGCGTTCTCTTTTCCCTCTGTCCCTCTCTCTCTCCTCTCACAACATGGCTGCAGCCCCTCAGTAGTCCCACCACTGGGCTTTGTGCGGCTGTCATCCCCTCTAAATGCCGTTCGCTGTTTCTGAGGGGGCTTCCTCTGATCCAAGTACCGCCTGGATCATTAAGGGACCCTGTGGCTCAAGCTTCTGTCAGCCATCATTTCCAATTAGGTCTCCATTTTACACCACACGTACCTTTAGCAGCCATGAGGGGACAGCGGTTCAGACGGCAAAACCACTGAGCTGGGCAGACACACATTAGTAAGAGCGCTCACATGCTAACCTGCTCGCCTCCAGAGAAACGGGACATGTTCTGGAGGTAATGAATTCAGATTGACTAATTAGAATAAGCTTTTAGCGTCAGGACTTGTGTTGATTTTTGTGAGAGCGGAACACTCGAGTGTGGGAATAAATGACTCAAGTCAAACTCACCTCTCCAGCTCTGTCTCCATTTTCAACAACTATTCAGATAAGATGATGTGACGGTGTACGCAGAGGTGATGCCCTTCCCTAAACTGTCTGGTAAGTGAGCCAAAACACACCAAAATGTGGGTAATGCTTTATAACAGGGCTGTCAAACATGCGGCCCGGGGGCCAAATGTGGCCCACCAAAGGGTCCAGTCCGGCCCTGGAATGAATCTGCAAAAATTACACTGAAGATATGAACAGTCAAGGATGTCGAAGTCGTTTTAGTTCAGGTTCCACATACAAACCGATGTGATCTCAACAAAAAAAATAATAGCATAATAACCGATAATGACTCCAAATTTTCTTAGTTTAATGTGAAAAACATAATATTACATTACATCTATAAATAAGTAATGATAACTCCAAATTTTTCTTTGTTTTAGTATAAAAACTTACATTAAATGATGAAAATATTAACATTTACAAACTAACCTGTAACAAAAAAAATGCGAAAAAACTGAAATTTCGAAAGTGAAATTTTAACATTATTCTTCCTGTTATTAAATGTTTTGCGCCTTTGTAGATCCAATCCATAACATATATGCATGTATAAATGGTAAGTTGAGGTGTAATATTGTTAAAATCGCACTTATTTTTCTCAAGAAATTTCTGATTTTTTTCAGGTTATTCACATCTTTTTTTTTTTTTTGGATAGTTTGCAAATGTACCTTTTTTTTTTATATAATTTAATTTTGATTGCACTAAAACAAAGAAAAAAATTGGAGTTGTCATTATTTACAGGTTATTATGTTATTGTTTTACTGCAGATCAGTTTGGGCTGAATGTGGAACTGAACTAACATGAGTCTGACAGGCCTGCTTTAGAATAAGTCCACACTAGGAAGCATTAGTTAAGCATTAACAAATACTGAATTCATCATTTATAAAGGATATTTCTGACATGAATAGTCATTAATATATAGTTTATAAGCACAATTATAAATGTTTTACTCATCATTAACCCTTTCATGCGTGAATTATGAGAACCCTAATCAAGATTTTTTTTCCTGAGTGTTTTTATTCCTCTTTAGGCATGAAAAAAACAATGCGATTGAATTTTTTTTTATGAATCTATTTTTCAGAGTTACAACAATGTCCACTCAGCTGTTCAGCATGCTTTTGATTTACTCATCATTCATAAGCTCATCTACAGTGTGCTTAATGACTGTATTTTCATAATTTATAAATTATGGATTTAAACCTTTAGTATTGCATCACTTCCAAACCAGTTGTGATGTGCATTTCTGCTCACACATACACTATTCACACATGTACTAATGGTCAGTGAATATGTTAGTGTGTATTTTATACTAACTCACACATTTCTTTTCCAGTAGATGTCCTATAAACAGTTCTTAACACAGGAATTAATTCTTTCAGGTAGTTCTAAAGCACTAACTACTCATGAATTCAGTCTGTGGTGTGAGCTCATCTAAAGTGTGCACTATCTGTGACATCTAAAGCATTTACTAATGAGATTTAAAGGATGGAAATGAATGAAGACTCACAAAAGTCTGAGTTATCTGAGCAAAGGAAACACACAGCACATGGGATTATGAAAACAAACTGCATGACTGAATGATGAAGGATTAGGAATGATGAGTAAAACATTTATAACTGTGCTTATAAACCATATACTAATGAGTATTCATGTCAGAAATATGCTTTAGAAATGATGAATTCACTATTTGTTAATATTTAACTAATGCTTCATAGTGTGCACTTATTATAAAGTGTTGCCAAAATGTGCAGTGCTTTATGTTCACTGTGTGAAATGGGTGCACTTGTCACAGAAGCAGATGCCAACAGTTTAAGTTTCCTGTTTTGAACCCACATCGATCTGTTTAAGTCAGTGGTTTTTAACCGTGGGGTCCCTACTGTAATGGAAATGGTCTCCAAGAATAGGACCTGGTACCTGAGCTGAGCCGGTTCCACAAAGTGGAAACGTGGCATTAGTAGATCCGGCCCTGTGGCTGGAGGTTTCTGGGGGAAGCATGACCAGGCTGAACCTAACTGTATGAAGAGCCTCGGTACCACTGACAGTTCTGTCTGAAACACAAAGTGGCTGCACGCTCCCAAAGCAGAGAAACACAGCTGGTGCAACAGAGCAGACAGATTACTGACACACTTGAGTGAAGCTCGTGCTCCAAACAGGCACGTCTTCAGAAACAAAAAAGAAAATCTGGGCTGGTGCATCTGAGCAGCACAGACCAAGGTTATTATTGTTAACCAAAACTAACGAAATGACCCAAACTAGAACTGTAAAAACATTTTCATTAACTGAAATAAATAAAAACTAAAATTAAAAGAAAAAAAACATAACTAACTGAAACTGTATTGTGTGTTTAAAAAAAATAATAACTAAAACGGATAAAAATTATGGATAAAATTCCCTCGTTTTCGTCTTTGTTAATGTCAGATTGATATGAAATCAATTTATTTCACTCTAGCAATTTTAGCTGCTGGCACCATATGATATTTAAGGGTCCGTCACTTGTGTTCACTTGTGGTTTCCAGTCGTCTTCTGGTCCCCACTCTACCTGGAAACATGGAGACTAAAGCAGCAGAGTCCTGTCTGGGATTTATTTGAGTAGGAGCACAGAGAAGAAGAGAAAAGAGACCACTGAACTACAACTGAACTACAACTAAGCATTTAGAAAATAACAAAAATTAATAAAAACTATCACACCTGCTCTAAAAACAAATTAAAACCAACTGAATTAGAGAAAAAAAAAGTCCAAACTAAATAAAACTAAACTAGAATGAAAAATCCCAAACTATTGGAACCTTGTTCCTGACACACTTGAGTGAAGCTCGTGCTTCAAACAGACACGTCTTCAGAAACAGAAACAAAAGGGAAACGTGGGCTGGTGCATCTGAGCAGCACAGACCGATCGGACTGTGGGACAGATGGAGAAACAGTCAGCGTCTGCAGCCTCAGCGCCTGCACAGTCTGTTTCAGAAAAGAGGCTGACTGCACACAGACCTCTGCCCAAAAACATGATGCACACATGTCCTGGGCCAACGTGACAGCCCATCCATTTTTATGGAGCACACTCGCACTAACCTTGTGTTCTCTGGTTTGAACCATGGACGGGGACAATCCAATATTTACTGATTTGTCCATTAAGGTGGGGGTAGGGGGTGAGCCTAGAATAGTAAATAATACAGTAACATATATCACCTGACAGTGGAACTTTGGAAGTAGGGTTATTCAATTATTTAGTATTCTGTTCAGCTGTTTGGTAGAGCACATTTTCAGTCGCTGGGTCTCGTTTCGGTTCAGCTCTCCACAGAGACTCAGAAACAAAACCGTCCTTTCAAACACAAACTTTTTCTATCATTACGCTGGTCTACAAGTAAAATGCTTCCAGAGTAAAAGTAGTGACATTTCATCACATGTGAGTCACTGATAAAGAAAAATCAGGTCATAAATGCTGGTCGGCTGAAGTTTCTAAGATGCAAATGTGAAATTTGAGAATTAATGAGAGAATGGGTTTAACTCCAATGGAATATTAGTGTCAGAGCTACCAGATCTACTTTAAACACTGTCTGAACATGACAATACATTCACTGTACAGATTCTATCTAGAGCACAGGTGGCCCAGGGGCCAAATCTGCCCCCCCCCACCAAAGGTTCCATTGTGGCCCTGCAGGATGAAAGTGCATAAATGAACCTGAACAGTCCAGGTTGAACGAATCCTTTTGGTTCAGGTTCCACATACAGACCAATGTGATCTACAGTCAAAAGAACAACACAATAAACCAGAAAGAATGACAAACACACATTTACTGTGAATAATTATGTGGAAAAAATTTAAGTGAAAAAAAAAACCTTACACTGCGAAAATATTAACATTTACAAAACTATTCTTTCACAATAAAATGCAAATAAATACATAAATAAAAACACAGATGAACAACCTGAACTGTGCAGTTTGAACAATATTCTGCCTGTTCCTAAATGTTTGGTGCATTTATGGATCCACTGGATCTGCAGTTGTGTTCATAATAACAGATAGAATATTGGAGAAACTGTTCACATTTTAGTTCCAACTCCAACATTTGAACAATATTCTGCCTGTTCCCAAATGTTTATGGAACACTGTGTGGAAATGGACATGTAGAAATAAGAAATCGACTCATAATAGTGTTCAAATTGCACTAATTTTTCAAATTAAACTTCAGTTTTTTCAGGTTATTCACATCTTTTTTGTAAAATGTAAATATTTTCATTATTATTATTATTATTATTATTATTATTATTATTATTATTATTATTATTTGTACTAAAACAAAAAGAAAGAGTTGGATTTGTCATTATTTACAGGTTATTCAGTCATTATTTTACTGGTTCAGTCCACTGCAGATCAAATTGGGCTGAATATGGAACTGAACTCAAATGAGTTTGACAGGCCTGGTCTAAATCATCCACAGGTGTGAATGTGACTGTTTGTATATGTTCAGTCTGTGATGAACTGGTCACATGTCCAGGGTGAACCCTGCCTTCACCCATTAGTAGCTGGGATAGGCTCCGCCCCCATGACCCTAGTGAGGATCAGAAAACAAATGTATACAGTATATATAAATGGACTGCAGTTGTCACCACCACCATAGGTGAGTGTAACACTTGTATGAAACACTTCATGTATAATTGTATAACTGTGTAATTCCTGCTGATACATGGGCCGTTTAAGGTGAATGCTAACTATTATTTATTCTTTTAATGATGCAACTTGTACAGTCCCTCTAAAAAATAGAACATAGGCCAAATTAAGCCTCATCACCATCCAGCTACATATATTTGTGTTCATATATTACATTGAGTGTTTTTTTTTGGTTGTACCAGTACAAAGTGTACTCGGCTTCAGTTACTGTACTGCGTCCCACTGTCTGCTTTTGAGTTTCTGTTCAGAGCTGAGTGGACGAGCATCATCAGCCGTATGTTTGCAGAAAGGATGGTCATCATGCCCCGCCCCTTTCACAGACTATTTCATGTCCAAAATGAAAGCCTTTGGCCAACCAGCAGGACCTTCTCAGCAGAATCCACTGTGTGGGACCGTAGAGCTCTGGGCTGACGGTGTGCAGTCCGCTTCACTTCTTCCTCTGGAACAGGTCGACTGTTCTTCTAAGTGTGTCAGTACAACCTACAGGTACCCGCTGTACGTCACATGGTTTATCTGTTGTCCAGAGTGAGAGCTTGGACAGGAGTGACGCAGATGTAGATCAGTGATCATCAACCAAACGATTCAAACTGATTCAAATGGAAAATGCATCGTTAGTTTGTCTAAACCTCTGCTTACGTTGTAAAAGAGTCTGGTCCTCCAAACTTCCCCCCTCCCTCCTCCATTTCTCTGACGTGGGGAAAGCTGATTGGAAGATGCCAGCACCCACCTGAGCCCCGCCCACCAGCTCATCCTGCAGCTGTAGTGTGTTCACGGCTCCGTTCGACCCATAAGCCTTTGTGTGTGCGACCCTTCTGCTTTTGTCTGGTTGTGAACTCTGATCACTCACTTTGGATAAGTACTGTAGCGTAGTGATGTGATGTTCACGAACAAATCGAATCTTTTGAACAGCTCTTTGAAATGAAAGATGGGAACTGAGTCTTTGTAAAGAGCCGTTTTTTTTTTTTTTGTTCGTTTGTTTTGTTTTTGTTTTAAGGAGGGAGTGTCCGATTGCCTGTCAGTTTAGTGTCACTGGGGAGGCATTGGGCAGGAGGAGAATGTTCCAGCAGAAAAAAGAGTGCACTGAGCATGTCTGATGGAAGAAGTTAAAAAAACCAACAGTTTGAACCATGAGGTGAGCATAGAAAAGTCTGAGAGTGAGTGAGTGAGCACCTGTGAGTAATGAGCCAAAGAAAAGGAGGAGGATTTGGATGCACTTTCAGAAAGAAAAGATGGACATGACACTTGTAATATTTGCAAAAAAATCTATCTTTCAAGTCTGGGTCAACGAATAATGTGCACCGGCATTTGAGAACTCAGCACTGACTGTACTGGTGGAATAGCTCAGGAGGAGAATCAAATGTTCTTTCATTAGAAAATGTTTTATTTTCTTCTTCATTTTTCTTCTACAGACTAGTCCACAGAATGTACTGGGATGTTTTTGCTCCAGTTCCATCATTTGTCTAATGTCACCTCTCATGTCATGGATTTAACCCACACATTTGAACTAACCATTCTGTTTTACGGTAAGATAATATTTACTGCTGCGCCAATTCAGCACCTTTAAACTGGAACATCAGTCATCACATGTAGCCTATTCAGTCATTCAAACACTGGTGTTTCAAAAGAATGTAAAAACAGAACAGAGCCAGTCTGTTGAACGACTCTTTTCAGTGAACGACTCCTGATTGAACGACTCCCTTCAAAGAACCATCAGTTCCATCACTGATGGGAACAAACGTTCCAACAGGACAGCGAGCGGTTGCTCGGCCTACGGCTGTCACTCACTCAGGGTGCAACTCTACAAAAAGACAAAACTAAACACAGAGAGGCCAATAAACACTGTCATGCACATATTAAGTCAAAACTAATCCTAACACAACCAGCTGAACTCCTGCACATAAAAATAACACATTTACAGTAAAATGCCCACTACCCACAATGCACTGCGGCAAACATGCCACAGTATTGTTAAGCCTATCTTTCTGATCGTCTGTTCTAGTGTTTTATTCTGTTCCAGTACGTGAGTGAGTCCACCAGCTGCTGTGAGTTTTTCTTAATTACCTTCTTTTTGTTGGTAGACTTTATCCTTTTTTCCA
Source organism: Sphaeramia orbicularis (assembly GCF_902148855.1). Taxonomy (NCBI): domain Eukaryota; kingdom Metazoa; phylum Chordata; class Actinopteri; order Kurtiformes; family Apogonidae; genus Sphaeramia; species Sphaeramia orbicularis. Next base: position 61,767,887 of record NC_043959.1, on the reverse strand, counting down.
GTGTGAGTGGAGTGTTGTTTTGCCCTTTTGGCCTGTGTTGTATTAGGAGTAAGTCTTTGCAAAATTCTAACTTTAAATAGAGTGTCCTTGTAGAGCAGAAGAAGCCCTTTTCTTTAGTTTAGCGTAGCCACCAGGTACTGCCCCCTCTGTTGTTCTTTGTTTGGTTCGTTAGAGGTGCTTCTCTTGTTGTTGAACATTTCTTCTGGGCTCACCACTAACCCCAGGTAGGACAGCGTCATTTGGGTTTGCTTCTGGCAGTGCCTGCTCGGCCCTCCTTCTGTTCTGTTTCTGAGTATTCAAACTGAATACTACAAATACAAGAAACCTGTCCTTTCCACCTGCTACCGTCTGCTTTCTTTTGTTACTGCCTGTCCTCGCTCTAACTCCTGCTGGACTTGGGATGGAACAAGTTGATAGACTTTTGGTTTAGTTTATTTCAGACACAAACACAATACAAAACATAGGGAAAAGAAAAAAAATGGAACTACTGTTGGGTCTCTTTTCTCTTCTTCTCTGTGCTCCTATTCAAATCAATCCCAGACAGGACTCTGCTGCTTTAGTCTCCATGTTTCCAGGTAGAGTGGGGACCAGAAGACGACTGGAAACCACAAGTGACGGACTCTTAAATATCATGTGGTGCCTCTAGCTAAAATTGCTAGAGCAAAATAAATCGATTTCGTATCAATCCGACATTGACAAAAACGAGGGAATTTTATTCATAATTTTTATCCGTTTTAGTTAGTTTTATAAACACACAATACAGTTTCAGTTAGTTAACATTTTTTTCTTTTAATTATAGTTTTTATTCATTTCAGTTAACACAAATGTTTTGTCAATTCTAGTTTTGGTCATTTCGTTAGTTTTCGTTAACGATAATAACCTTGCTTGAGCCAGACATTGTGACAAAACTATTTCTTTGTACATTATTGATTTCTAAAATTTTTGGACACCACCTGAGGTCTACCCCCAACCCATTCCAAAGCTTGACCCCACACACAATACGCACAACTTTCCTTTTTTTTTTTTTTTGCTTATTTTAAGAAGTCTAGCTTTTTTTTTTTTTCTTACCCCATTGGCAGGTTTGTTTTACTCACTATGAGCCAATTTGACCAGATTTAGGAATATTAGGCTTATTTCTAGCAGGTATTTTTTGCATCTGATATGATGACACACCTCTGAAAGCTGATCTATATTCATTTCCTATGTGCTCTCTGTCAAGTCATTTTCACATATTAATCTAGATAAACATAGAATGTGTGTCAGCTGTGGTGTTCTGTATATTATTAATACATGCGGTGCTTACTTCTCTTACTTGATAGATCGTCCATGCCAGAGTAACAATGCAGCTGGGGACAAAGTTAGTGCTTATAGGTCTTATTTTAATGTCTTGAATCAAACCAATTAAGCCATGCAGGTTAAACAGATGGAAGTGCTAAATCATATGCTGCATTTAGGGCACATATTAGCCTCCTTCAGGAGTCTCATGTGAGTCTACATTTCTATATGAAAGAGAAATAGGTCACTGTAGGCTACAGGGGGAGTATAGAAAGAATTTGGTTTAAAACACAATCAGTTTGAATGTCACCACTGACCCTGAAATCCCAAAGTGTGAAATGCAGCTCTGTATGTGTGTGTGTGTGTGTGTGTATATATATATATATATATATATATATATATATATATATATATATATATATATATATATATATATATATATATGTGTGTGTGTGTGTGTGTACAGGTATGAAACAATAAAGACCTGAATGTTATCCCTCTGGTATCCCGTCCACCAAGGCCCTTACTAAGCACCTAGTGGGCCTTTTTGGCACACCTGTGGAATAATGTCAAAAAATGTTCATACAGTTTGTTTTTAATTCTTTTACACTTTTCTATTTCATCAACTTGAGCCGTAAATAAAAATACCAAATACTCAATAACTGTCACATTTTTTAACCCTTTAAATTTAATGTAAACAAATCATTTTTTTGGAATAAAAAAACACAAAAACTTAATTTTTTTTCAATATACTCTATAAAAAGTGGGTCACATATTATTTGAGTTTATCATCCTGGCATATGTCAGTGATTAACTCCAACATTGGTTAATTTGCATTATTATTTTTGGCGCTAGGTCAAATGTACAAAAATACTAGCATCTGTCACCAAGTGTGCGTAAAATGCACACCTATAAGTAAAACTATTAAATATTATATATTGATTTATTTTTCTGCTCTAATTTGATTTTATTTTTGTAAATCCAGGTCAGCCCTAGTCATACAGATCAAATAATCATTCATTTTACATTGTTTTTAACCCTTTAAACAATCTTTTTTTATTATGATGTCACTACCTTTTTTGAATTAAAAAAAAACGCAATATATATATATATATATATATATATATATATATATATATATATATATATATATATAATTTTTTTTTTTTTTCAAAATACTACATAAAAATTGGATTACATATTATCTGATTTTTGCAGCCTGGCATATGTCAATGATTAACAGCAACATTAACAACATTAATAAATTACTTTAGCCCCTCCCCTCTCAAATGAAGCCCAGATCTCAGTAAAAGCAGGATTTATGCCTTAAAGGCTTTGGATCAAAAACAGTGGTTCTAATGTTAGAAATAGTGCGTTTTATGCACACTTGGCAGACAGATGCTAGTCTGGTCATTTTCTTTTGTTTACAATGTGCACATTTGAGTTGGTGGACAGAATTTTAAAGATCATGCAAAAATGAACAACTTTTGAATTCTGACCTTATTTAAATTGTGAAAAATAATATGAAGTTTTTAACATGAAGTGCAAAGTGTGCCTAAAAAGCACACCTGGACACCGGAGGGTGAACAAGAACTGTACAACGCCCAAAATCCAACATTTTATATTAAGATTAATGTAATCAACATTAAGTCCAGGTGATAAACCCCTCATTGGGCTTAATAAAAAAATATATAACTTTTGATACTTGTGTCTCAAAAACGTTGATTGTTTTGAAACCTTAAATACAATAGGCTAAATAAAAGCCTCATGTTTTTCACTGCAAAAATCTAAATCTTACCAAGTGTATTTTTCTCATTTCTGGTCCAAATATCACACTTAAAGTCAGACAGAATCACCTAAAGAGGAACTTTTCAGTGGGATAGAAGAACTGATTTATGGACAATAGATCTGGAAAATCTGATTTCAAGAAACCTTACCAAGATCATTTTCACTTGTTTCGCTTTCACTTGTTTTTTGCTTAATTCAAGATTTTTTTTTTTTTTTTTTTGCTTAATTCAAGCAAAAAAAAAAAAAAAAAAAAAAAAAATCTACCAATGGAACAAATGAAAATGATCTTGGTAAGATTTCTTGAAACCAGATTTTCCAGATCTGTTGTCCATAAATCAGTTCCTCTATCCCACTGAAAAGTTCCTGTTTAGGTGATTCTGTCTGATTTTAAGTGCGACGAGATATTTGGACTAGAAATGCGAAAAACACACTTCGGAAGATTTAGATTTTTGCAGCGTTGCTCATAATAACATTACATACACAATTATTGACCTCAACTAACTTATCCATTATGTCATTTCTAAGTTTTTACTAAATCAACATCTTTAAAAATAATAAGATTAAGAGAATTAAAGCATGCTTCTTTCGGCTAACTGATCTGGTCCATCTTATGTGGACTAATAAGGACCTCATTAGCTGTTAACTTACACTTATTAGTAGGAACTGAATGCAAACTATGATGGCATAGTTTTATGAAACATCCAAACAGCACATAGGATCTGAATTCAAATCTTAATCTTTGCTATAACCACAGTCTTTTTTTTTTAGAATCTTAAGACTTAATACATTGCAGTTACTCATAAACACACATTTAATATGAAATATTTTTTCAGGATAGATGGTTTGACTTTGACCAGGATCATTAAGACAGATTTCACTCCTAACACATGTACAGGCATTTTCAGATCTGGACTAAACAGCTGATCAGTCTGACAAAAACAGATGGTCATGGTTCAGTCAACTAGAAGAAATTAGGATTATGTCACATGTTTTCAACCACACTTGAAGTATCAACCTACAACTGAAAGAGCTGCATTCCTTTTATCCTTAAAGGTTCAGTTTGTGTCATATTTGCATGCAATGTGTTGACTTTAATGCCGTGTTTCCACTACGTGGAACCGGCTCGACTCAACTGGACTCGGGTACCAGGTCCTATTCCTGGAGACCGTTTCCATCACAGCACAGGTGTCAAACATGCGTCCCGGGGCCAAAACCGGACCGCCAAAGGGTCTGATCTGGCCCATGGGAGGTTAGGGCATCAAACTGAAGAATAATATCATAATAACCTAGAAATAATGACAGCACCAATTTTTTTTATTTGATTTAGTGCAAAAAAACATTAAATTATGAAAATGTTTACATTAACAAACTATCCTTTAACAATAAAATGTGAAAAACTCGAACAAAATGAAGAAATGAAGAAAATTTTAACAATTTTCTGCCTGTTGTGCATATCTTTAAGTGATAAGTCGAGGCATAATATTGATAAAATTGTACTTATATTTCTTAACAAATGTCATTTTTTTCAGGTTATTCACATCCTTTTTCTTTGGATAGTTTGTAAATGTAAATATTGGCATAACTGAACACTATTTTTTGCACTAAAACAATTTGTCATTATTTATTGGTTCTCATGCTCTTATTTTACTGGTCTGGCCCACTGCAGGTTAAACTGGGCTGAATGTGGAACCTAGAAGAAAATGAGTTTGACCCCCTGCATTCCAGACCCTCCCTCTTTCCAGTCCCTGGTCGTCATAGCGATGCGGTGCGTTCCTTCTGTGTGCTCTGCTCACAGTTGCTGATAAACTCACTGGTTGCCTGTTGTCTGGTCAAACTCCTGCTGAATGTTTGCGTCTGAACCTCCTGGACAAACCATGGTGTAGTTTTACAGACTGTCATCATGTGGATTCACCTACTGACAGATTTACTGGAAAAGGGCGGGGCACACACACCACTCTGACCAATCAGAGCTCTGCAGTGTTTACACAGTGTCACCTTTAGGATCTGGTCCCCAGTCCTGGAACCTCAGAGGAGGAGAGACCAAAAAACTAGGACCAGGTACCAGAGTCCAAAAAACTAGGACCAGGTACCAGATTCCAAAAAACTAGGACCAGGTACCAGAGTCCAAAAAACTAGGACCAGGTACCAGAGTCCAAAAAACTAGGACCAGGTACCAGATTCCAAAAAACTAGGACCAGGTACCAGAGTCCAAAAAACTAGGACCAGGTACCAGAGTCCAAAAAACTAGGACCAGGTACCAGATTCCACAAAACTAGGACCAGGTACCAGATTCCAGGTCCTTTTATGTGATGGAAACACAAAATGTCCAGGTCAAGTCGAGTCGATACCACGTAGTGGAAAGGTTGTCTATGTTTGTATGAGTGTGTGTTGTGGTCCTTTATTGATGTTAGTCATGTTTATAGACAGATGAAGTCCCAGCCCTTCTACTTATGACCTTATTCTGGAAAAAAGATCACATTACTGTCGGTGGTGGGACACGTTTTGCTTCCTTTTCAGTTATTATGTACACACGTGTTCATCAGTTTAGAAGTCGACATCACAAGAGAGTCAGTTTTTGTAAAGCTGTTTATTAGCCCTTTTCCACCAAAACAAACCAGGTGCTGGTTCAGTCCTCGTGCTACAGCCAGGGCTAAACTGGTTCCGACCTGGTGTCTCCAAAGAACCGGTTTGCTTTTCCACAGGCCAAGAGCCAAGCAGAGCCACGTCATTACGTCACCGTAAAACTTGATCATGTGACCGGTTGAAATATGGGATTCTTTTCAGTCGGCCACTGTGTCCATGTTGTCTTTTCTGGACCCTGTAGTCCTTCTTTTACTTCTTTGGTTTGTTCAGAAGCTGGTCCAGGGTCCAGTTAAACTTAGTTTGATTGCAGCCGGCTATTTTTTCCAACACCGGCTTTGTGTGAAAGGCTCCCTCCAGCTGGTCTAGGACTTATGATGAAGACCACAGAGTCTGAAAGCACTGGGTCTCCTCCTCTGTCCACTGCTGCTTGTTTTTAGGGTCCATAATTCTTCTTTTCAGACTGAAAACCTGCTGGTTGTACTTCTAAAAATGACGGTTCATAGCTTTGGCTGTTCCTGTTTTGGTCTGAAACCCACCGATGATGCGGGGGTCGGGTTGTCAGTTGGCTTAGCTTTGGTCCCTGTTTAGCCCAGCTCGAAGTTGGTGCTGGCCTGGAACCAGTTTGGAACCGGTTTGGTCGGTGCTTAGGCGGTGGAACACAGAGAACAGCACTGGCTCTGAACCAGCCCTGGAACCAGTTTGGTGGAAAAGGGGTGTAGGTGTAAATAGAAATATTACGTACCCCAAAGTCATGGTAACGGTCTGCGTCCATGATCTGTTCAGAGGAGTCACTGAACACATGAATGTGACAAGACCTGTACATTTTTTCCACTTGTTTTGACACTTTTCTTCTGTTAAATATTCAGGCTACATGGATCACATGTGATGTGAAATGCAGTCCATGTGAGCCATTTCCTATTTCCTACTTCCACTCCTTGTTTTTTTAGAATCTTTGCCAGAAACTGTGGCTTTCTTGACAAGTGAAATAATCTTTTAAATTGTCAAACATCATATGTGTAAACAGTGACGCAGTTCAAACAAGATCAAAAAGTCCTTTATCTCTTACCCTTGACTGTCATTTATATTTTTCTGAAGTTTACTCCCATCAGGTACAGTGAAAGGGCAGGATTTGGACCCTTTATTGGTATTTTATTTTATTTTATTTTTCTGTCAAAGCACTTTGCAAACTTAGTTTTTAAAGGTGCTACATAAATAAAGTTATTATTATCATTATTATTATTATTATTATTAATAATAATAATAATAATAATAATAATAATAATAATAATAATAATAATAATAATAATTATTATTATTATTATTATTATTATTATTATTATTAATAATAATAATAATAATAATAATAATAATAATAATAATAATAATAATAATAACAACAGTTGCTAATGTTTCGGCTGTAGAGGAGCCAAATTGGATCATTGAAAAATCTGGGGAGGATGCCTCAGTGTACAGGCTATTGTAATGGAGTTGTAATTGTTGAATGAAAAATGGAAATGACAAACCCAGTGGTTTTCAACCTTTTTTGGCTCGTGACCTCATTTTAACGTCACAAATTTATGGCGACCCCAGACATTCGAAATGGAGACTTTTTTTTTGCTAAAATTAATTTATTTTGATCCTGTAATAGTTTGCTATACTATGTTGCAGATAAACATTAATTTCAGAGGACATTTAGTCTATATAATATCTATTATTGTGGACATTTAGTCTGTATAATGTCTATTATTGTGGGCATTTAGTCTATATAATGTCTATTATTGTGGACATTTAGTCTGTATAATGTCTATTATTGTGGACATTTAGTCTATATAATGTCTATTATTGTGGACATTTAGTCTGTATAATGTCTATTATTGTGGACATTTAGTCTGTATAATGTCTATTATTGTGGACATTTAGTCTATATAATGTCTATTATTGTGGACATTTAGTCTGTATAATGTCTATTATTGTGGACATTTAGTCTGTATAATGTCTGTTATTGTGGACATTTAGTCTATATAATGTCTATTATTGTGGACATTTAGTCTATATAATGTCTATTATTGTGGACATTTAGTCTGTATAATGTCTATTATTGTGGACATTTAGTCTGTATAATGTCTATTATTGTGGACATTTAGTCTATATAATGTCTATTATTGTGGACATTTAGTCTGTATAATGTCTGTTATTGTGGACATTTAGTCTGTATAATGTCTATTATTGTGGACATTTAGTCTATATAATGTCTATTATTGTGGACAGAGGCAGTAAATCCAGGTGTAGATTACTGCACAAAGGCTCAGGATCTGTCCAGTCAGTCCAGCTGGGATTTACAAGGAGGACAATTAATACTGAACAAAAGAACTGAAACTATGAATTATGAAAGAGCTGCAGCATCTGAAACTGACCACAGTGAACATGTGACACAAACAGAACCACAGTGCTGCAGTTTCACAACCACAGTTTGTCTGATATGGACTGGGATTAGCTCTGTCAACTCAACAGAGATTCTTTATCAAGTTTTTTATTTCTATTTGTATCAATTACTGGAAATTCCAGGCGACCCCATTTGAATTCCAGGCGACCCCACTTGGGTCCCGACCCCAAGGTTGAAAAACACTGCACTAACCTCAAAAAAAACTAGTTTTCATGTAAACACATACATCACATAGTGTTACATATGGAAGCATTAAGGTACATCTCATATAAGTAGACACTGTTTTTGTATAAAATTGAATTTAAACCATGCAAATAAACCAGAACCAGACTCATGCTCCACCTGGACAGTGTTATTTGTTGGATACAGTGGCAATAAATCCAGTTGCATGGATTTGCCTCAAAGGTGCCAGATCTGCAGCAGTCTCAGAGAATTGAGTATTGTACTGTATCAAGCGTTTTAGACAAATCAATAAACAGAACAGAGAAACAGCAATGCAATTCTCCTTCCTATCCGGGAGAACAGAGTATGCTATTTAATAAATAAATGAGTGGTGTGCACAATCATTTTTCATCTTATATACAAGTCCAGAGTCACTAGTTTAGAGTCAGTAATCAATAAACAGTGCATTTATCCAAAATGTACTGTATTTTATTGAGCATGCACTCAGCGTTTTATGCCACAACTTTGTCTATATCGTCGGATGGTATAACTTGCCTTGCTTTGTTGCAGATCTCACACTAAAATCAATTTGTAAAATGTAAGCATTAAGCTGTAAACTCTTAGGCATGCAAATGCAGTCTGTGTTCCCATCTGTCATCATCTTAAACAGAGCAGCCAAACAAAGGCTCTGCAGCAGATACAGGCCTCAGAGCCTCCAACCACCAGCGCCTTTGCCTCACAAGGAATTCACCGTTACGTTCAACACCTGAAGGACGGAAAAAACAAACAGACGAACTGCTTAGAATGGAAAAGGAAAGTGAGTTTAGCAAAATACCAGTTTGGCACAAATGACTGTTACATTCAGGTCTGAACAGTCGCTAACATCGTTTTGTCCAATCTGTCATCCCATTTCCAAAACTCCAAACAGTAGTAGTGCTTCATCCGTCTGATGGGACCCGGACCATTAACCCTTTATGGCACAGGTGTCAAACATGCAGCTAGGGATGGGAATCGAGAACCGGTTCTTTTTGAGAACCGGATCCCAGTAGCTTAGTTCCTTGGAATCGTTTGCCTGCCTGCTTAACGATTCTGCTTATTGATTCCACCTTCGTTGCACATGCGCGATGACATCACTCGTACGCTGCATTGTTTTGGTCAGAACGAAGACAACATGGAGGTGAGACAGAAACAAACTACACAGACCACACCAGGTCCAGACAGACCACACCAGGTCCAGACAGACCACACCAGGTCCAGACAGACCACATCAGGTCTAAACAGACCACATCAGGTCCAGACAGACCACACCAGGTCCAGACAGACCACACCAGGTCTAAACAGACCACACCAGGTCCAAACAGACCACACCAGGTCTAAACAGACCACACCAGGTCTAAACAGACCACATCAGGTCCAAACAGACCACACCAGGTCCAGACAGACCACACCAGGTCCAAACAGACCACACCAGGTCCAGACAGACCACACCAGGTCCAGACAGACCACACCAGGTCTAAACAGACCACACCAGGTCCAAACAGACCACACCAGGTCTAAACAGACCACACCAGGTCTAAACAGACCACATCAGGTCCAAACAGACCACACCAGGTCCAGACAGACCACACCAGGTCCAAACAGACCACACCAGGTCCAGACAGACCACACCAGGTCCAGACAGACCACACCAGGTCTAAACAGACCACACCAGGTCCAGACAGACCACACCGGGTCCAGACAGACCACACCAGGTCCAGACAGACCACACCAGGTCTAAACAGACCACACCAGGTCCAGACAGACCACACCAGGTCTAAACAGACCACACCAGGTCCACACAGACCACACCAGGTCTAAACAGACCACACCAGGTCCAGACAGACCACACCGGGTCCAGACAGACCACACCAGGTCCAGACAGACCACACCAGGTCTAAACAGACCACACCAGGTCTAAACAGAGCACACCAGGTCCAGTTGAACTCTGTCAAAGCTTCCATTTCTTCTAAAGGTGGAATCCCTCCAGTCTGTTCAAACATTTGTCCACATGTGATTCATTTACAGGAATGTCACGTATTTGATTCTCTACTCAGCGGTGCTTGTGAATGTAGCGGCAGAGTGAACACCAGGCCGTCGTCCAGGCCCAGTTCTGGTTCTGGTGCAGGCACAAACATCGTACCTCCTCAAATACAAGTTTCTGAAGGTAGGGGAAAGGGAATGAGGAGCACAACAACAGGAGACGAGCAGAGGCGAACCGGTTCCATGTAGTGGAAATGAGGAAATAGAGGAATTGGTAAAGAGTCTGGAGTTTCACTGTCACTGTACCCCCCCCCCCCCCCCCCCCAAACTGGGCCCGGCGTCATCTGTTATTATTATTTGTACATACTGTATATGAAATATAACAGACAGTTAATGCAAACACACTCTTTTATTCCTTCACCCAAAGAGAGTCGATAAGAGAATCAATAAGGAATCAGATCAATAAGCAAAATTGATAATGGAATCGGAATCGTTAAATTCTTAATGATTCCCACCCCTACATGTGGCCCAGGGGCCAAAACCGGCCCACCAAAGGGTCCAGTCAGGCCCGTAGGATGAATTTGCAAAGCGCAAAAATTACACGTAACATATGAACAATCAAGGATGTCGAAGTCGTTTTAGTTCAGGTTCCACATACAGACCAATGTGATCTCAACTAAAATAATAATAGCATAATAACTGATAAATAATGACTCCAAATGTTCTTAGTTTAATATGAAAAACATATATTACTTTACACCTATAAATAATGACAACTCCATGTTTTTCTCTTAGTTTTAGTGTAAAAACTTACATTAAATGATGAAAATATTAACATTTACAAACTATCCTGTAACAATGAAATGTAAAAAACCTGAACTTTTGAAAGTGAAATTTTAATATGATTCTTCCTGTTATTAAATATTTTGTGCCTTTGTAGATCCAGTCCATAATATATATGCATGTATAAATGGTAAGTTGAGGTGTAATATTGTTAAAATTGCACTTATTTTTCTCAAGAAATTTCAGGTTTTTTTCAGGTTGTTCACATCATTTTTGTTTGGATAGTTTGTAAATGTACATATTTTCATAATTTAATTTTGATTGCACTAAAACAAGCAGAGAAATTTGGAGTCGTCTTTATTTACAGGTTATTATGCTACTGTTTTCCTGGTCCGGCCCACTGCAGATCAGTTTGAGCTGAATGTGGAACTGAACCAACATGAGTTTGACAGGCCTGCGGTATGGGGCACTCATGGAAATACTCTGAAATTCTACATTCATAGTGTGTTATTGGAGGACATAAGAAGAGTTTATTACTTTTGTGAAATGTTTTTAATTTTTATTGTCATGTAGAAAATGAAGGTCAATGAAGTTACCATATGTGGTTCTTTGCCTGTATGGGGCAATAAATAAATAAATTCAAGAAGTATATATAAAAATTAGTTGTGTAATGGTGCACTCATTTGTACCAATCAGGGCCTTTGATACAATACAGAGGTGTATCAGAATCAGAATCAGCTTTATTGGCCAAGTACAGTACAGGCCAAAAGTTTGGACACACCTTCTCATTCTTTGCGTTTTCTTTATTTTCATGACTATTTACATTGTAGATTCTCACTGAAGGCATCAAAACTATGAATGAACACATGTGGAATTATGTACTTAACAAAAAAGTGTGAAATAACTGAAACATCTCTTATATTCTAGTTTCTTCAAAGTATCCACCCTTAGCTCTGATGACTGTTTGCACACTCTTGCCATTCTCTTGATGAGCTTCCAGAGGTAGTCACCTGAAATGGTTTCCTAACAGTCTTGAAGAAGTTCCCACAGATGCTTAGCACTTGTTGGCCCTTTTGCCTTCACTCTGCGGTCCAGCTCACCCCAAACCATCTCGATCGGGTTCAGGTCCGGTGACTGTGGAGGCCAGGTCATCTGGCGCAGCACTCCATCACTCTCCTTCTTGGTCAGATATCCCTCACACAGCCTGGAGGTGTGTTTGGGGTCATTGTCCTGTTGAAACATAAATGATGGTCCAACTAAACGCAGACCGGATGGAATGGCATGTCACTTCAGGATGCTGTGGTAGCCATGCTGATTCAGGTTGCCTTCAATCTTGAATAAATCCCCAACAGCGTCACCAGCAAAGCACCCCCACACCATCACACCTCCCCCTCCATGCTTCACGGTGGGAACCAGGCATGTAGCATCCACCCGTTCACCTTTTCTGTGTCGCACAAAGACACGGCGGTTGGATCCAAAGATCTCAAATTTGGACTCATCAGACCAAAGCACAGATTTCCACTGGTCTAATGTCCATTCCTTGGGTTTCTTGGCCCAAATAAATCTCTTGTGTTTGTTGCCTCTCCTGAGCAGTGGTTTCCTAGCAGCTGTTTGACCATGAAGGCCTGATTCACGCAGTCTCCTCTTAACAGTTGTTGTAGAGATGTGTCTGCTGCTAGAGCTCTGTGTGGTATTCATCTGGTCTCTAATCTGAGCTGCTGTTAATTTGCGATTTCTGAGGCTGGTGACTCAGATGAACTTATCTTCAGCATCAGAGGTGACTCTTGGTCTTCCTTTCCTGGGGCGGTCCTCATGTGAGCCAGTTCCGTTGGAGCGCTTGATGGTTTTTGCGACTGCACTTGGGGACACATTCAAAGTTTTTGAAATGTTCTAGACTGACTGACCTTCATTTCTTAAAGTAATGATGGCCACTCGTTTGTCTTTACTTAGCTGATTGGTTCTCGCCATAATATGCATTCTAACAGTTGTCCAATAGGGCTGTCAGCTGTGCATCAACCTGACTTCTGCACAACACAACTGATGGTCCCAACCCCATCAATAAGGCAAGAAATTCCACTAAGTAACCCTGACAAGGCACAGCTATGAAGTGGAAACCATTTCAGGTGACTACCTCTGGAAGCTCATCAAGAGAATGCCAAGGGTGTGCAAGGCAGTCATCAGAGCTAAGGGTGGCTACTTTGAAGAAACTAGAATATAAGAGATGTTTTCAGTTATTTCACACTTTTTTGTTAAGTACATAATTCCACATGTGTTCATTCATAGTTTTGATGCCTTCAGTGAGAATCTACAATGTAAATAGTCATGAAAATAAAGAAAATGCAAAGAATGAGAAGGTGTGTCCAAACTTTTGGCCTGTACTGTATGTGAACACAAACAAAGAATGTGGCTTCAGTTTTTACAGTGCTCACGACATACAGTTCCACCATGAACCCAGAACAACATGTGGACCTGGACACAATACAGACAAACAGTCCACTGGAGACAGAGACAACAACGGGTGGAGATTAACAGTGGATTTACAATGGAGTATGTACAGAGTGTAAACTGGAGTTTTCATACAGTGAGTGGGTGTGTGGGTCCGGTCTATTAAAAATATGTGTATATATTATTTACAGTGGGTTTTACTTTGTAATACGTACATGTAGCATGGCTGGTTCAGTCACCGTCGTACAAATATGAAGACAGCGGACCAAACTGTAGTCCTCACAGCTTTGAATGCCTTCAAACAGATCAGCAGAGGCACAGATTAGTGACACGACTGCCAGCACACAGGCTGCTCAGCTCCAGCTCACAGGTACATTATTTTAAAAGGCTTATTATATTACAATAATATATATGTATTAGTGGGCTATTAATAAAAGGTATGTATAATAATCATGTACAAGTGTATAATTAATATATAACAACTGCTACTATAATATAACTTGATATGATTTAACATTTATCCAAAAATAAAATAAAACATGTACAAAACAATGTTAGTACCCTTAATTTTCAAGCAAACAAAACGACATAATGACAATAAAACCAGCATTAAAAGTGCAGTACTATTTTATATATGATTTTAAAAAAAACCCAACCAAAAACGTACAGACAAACCTTTAAACAGATCAGATCAGCGGAGGCATGGATTAGTGACACAACTGTGAAACGGCTCATTATACCAGCAAAATGGGGGAAACAGAAATAAAAACAAGTCTTAATATGATTACATTACTATATTTTTACCTGTTATAAGTTATTTTTGTATTTTTAACTCTCATTTTAGAGCTATCTTAACTGTAAAAACCACTAGCTTAGCTTATAGGGCGATCAAGTTGTACAGAGAGAGAGAGAGGCCACTTATAATGCTGATTGTAAAATAATTTGAGGCATAACATTGTTAAATTGCACTTCATGGTGCGGTAGACTTTTGTCACCAATTTTTCAACGAATCTGTAAAACCCCAGTCATAGCACGAATCTGTAAGAGGCTTCGAAGATCTCCTGTTATAACATCTGTCAACATCTGTTTTTGTAATACACCTGACTGTAGTTGCGAAAAAAGGTCTTTCTGTTGCAGTTTTGAGAGAGAGAGAGAGAGAGAGAGAGACACATGAAGGAGGAGGTGTGTCTCACTAATTACTACCCCTGCGCAACAAGTGAAAAGTGGAACCCAACTACCGGTAGTTTGAAAATATATTACAGGAAAATAAATATGTGTCATACTGAACTGTTTTGAGAATGTTTAAAAAAATATATATATATGTCATAAAATCATCTTGCTACATACAGAAAGTGCAAACTGAAGTATTTCTACAGAGAGTGGGTATGCACCAGAATACAGTCTGTAAAAACATAGGTTTATGTATATATATATACCGACATGTGCTGGTCCAGACCCTGTCCACATCCACATGACCCCTTTGAACATCAGTCCTTACATTAGTACCATTACTGCATGGTACCAAACAAAGCACAGGTGGACCTGACAGACCCTGGAGACCACATTGGACCTGACAGACCCTGGAGACCACATTGGACCGGACAGACCCTGGAGACCACATTGGACCTGACAGACTCTGTAGACCACATTGGACCTGACAGACCCTGGAGACCACATTGGACCTGACAGACTCTGTAGACCACATTGGACCTGACAGACCCTGGAGACCACATTGGACCTGACAGACTCTGTAGACCACATTGGACCTGACAGACCCTGGAGACCACATTGGACCTGACAGACTCTGTAGACCACATTGGACCTGACAGACCCTGGAGACCACATTGGACCTGACAGACCCTGGAGACCACATTGGACCTCAGATTGTGGACTCACTGTCCTCACTGGAACTGTTGCTGTCATTGTCTTCTAATGTGTGTGGAAATGACCAAAAATAGTCACTTGCCCAGTAAAGGGTTGAAACAGCTGCTGTTGTTTTCACAGAATCTGAAGTCCACACACACATTTATTAAAAGCTGATCTCATCTTCACCAAAAACAAAACTCTGGCTGTTTTTCTTCATGCCACACATTAAACTGTCCTGTTCAGAACCGTCTTATTCTGAGTGAGTCTGTGTTTCTGTCACTAACGTATACTGAAACAGCTGATCAGCACATTTATATGATCAGACAGAAAACAAACCTGTTAAAGTTTGTGTTTAATCTCAGAACAGTTTGAAGCCAAAGCTTGTGTTAGAGGACTCATTCTGTGTTTGAGTAGAACTGGTTAGAATTGGACCTGACGCCTGCTGCTGCTCGGCCTGTTGAAGTTCTTTTATTACACTGTTACTGTGACACAGACACATTCTGTAAGCATTAAAACAAACAAACATTAAACTAACACAAACTGTAGGTTTTCAGCCTTAGTTTTGGAACACATTAACTTCTAAGGTTTCCAAACACTACTTGGAATTATGATTCTTTTGGTACTTGTTCAACAAATTCCAGTTCATGAGACATGAACACACACACCTGCAGTGACTGAAGTTGGACAGTAACACTGTAGCCTGATTATTACTGATGTTTTATGAAAGTTGAAACAGTAACAGTGGTTCTTGAAGCTCTGTCTCTGAAACTATTTATTATAGAATTCACTGCGTATCTTTGAATATTTCTATAATGATGCAAAGACAGTCCTGTCTGTAGTGCCAATAATAAGGACAAAACTGAGGCCTATATGTTAAGGTGAATTTCAGTTTTCAAACTGCAGATGCCAAACTGGACCTTCACAAAATAAAAACAAGCTTTTTATGGGCGGAAGTAACAAGGACATTAAAACCGTCTCATTTAGGGGACGGACACAGCTGAGCAGTAGCGAAGCAATGCAACACTGGAAACGGACCAGGACCGAACATTAGTTAAGACAATTAAAAAGTCCAAGGGGCTCAGCTCTGATTCTTTTTTATCATTGTATTCAGTAGTATTTTTGCCGTCTCTGTCTTCTAAATGTACCCCTGTAGACGGCCATCTGCTGCAAGAAAAACAGACTACGGAAAATGACAATAACCACTGTATTTGAGTTAAATGAATGTACGTAGTTCCCTCTGAACCTGAACTGGTGCCTCATTACACACACACACACACACACACACACACACACACACACACACACACACACACACACACACACACACACACACACTTTAAATGAATTTAAATTTATTTATACTATTTGTGTGTAGTCATGGCTTTAATGTACAGACAAATAATATCCATATTTAAAGGCACTGGAAGATTTTTTTCAAGGATTGCTTGCTGTTGCATACATGTTTTTTTTTTTTGTTTGTTTGTTTGTTGTTTCCAGTGTAATGTGAGGTTTTGTGCTTTGTGTGTGTAGGGTCCACAGCTGGTAGTGGTGCTCCAGACTGAAATCCCAGTCCAACCCTCAGTCCTGCCCCTCTGTTTTCGTGTTGCTGCCTGCTTCATGGAAGACCCAGGTTTGAGTCCAGCCTTCCCCCTGATCTGTCCTTCAGCTCAGTTACCCATTCAAAGTTCCAATGAGAAAAAACATACATACATAAATAAACAAATAAAGTAGAAGTATATGAAGGTTAAAAAAAGACAATGAGATGAAGGGCTGAGAGGCTGACAAACAGTACCCATTTCTATATTTGTACTGAATATTTCTTTACTAAAGGAAGAAAAATAAAGCAAAATAAAGAAACAGAAATCAACATCAATATTGGCACCGACTATTGGAAAAAATGTCCTTTTAAACATTAACATCAGTATCAGCTGTGGATTCTGCATTTGATGCATCCCTAGTGAAGTTCCAAATTGATAAACTATAGTAAAATCATATATTTGTGTTCATCTATGCATCAGTCAACACTACAATGACAGTAACAACAAACAAGCATAAAGACAATCACCAGCCAAAGGAAAAAAATACTTAAGTTATATAATACAGAATCTATATGCCTTTTTTTCATCATCATCATCTGTGTTTTTAACCTGTGTTTTTCATTGGTTTTATTTGTTGCTTGTTTATATGTTGGACTCCTGAGTCTGGAAATAAAGGTGATGATGATATACAGAAAAAAAACAAAGTTCCACTGAGGACCATGTTTGACTGTTACCTGTCTGAGTGTGTCTTCACTTAGGTCCTCAGTACACTACTCACTACAATATATGATTGTAAAATGTCTGCATGGGTCTGTCATAATTGGCTTTAGCTGGAAAAACCATGACTAAAAATGGTCACTTGTTCGTTCAGTAGTAAGGGTACGTACTTTTAAACCTCAGCTGTACCTGCACATGTACAAACTAACAGATCTGTTGTTCATCTGTACTGGAAGGTGGCTTGGTTGTTTTATTTTTTAATTTTTTACCCAGATGGGAGCGTCTGGAGTCTGGGCCCACAGGCCAGCCATCGTCTGAGTAAAGCAGTGATGTGATTAGAGGGGTCACCTTCATCTGAAGTGAGCAGAAGCAGAAGGACCGTTTGTGTCCCATGCCTCATTACGGCTGTTAGTTCCATTTGCCTCTCTACAAATGAGTGCAGTTCTTCTACGGATGTGGAAACACATTTATTGACTGATTTACTGTCTTGAGAAAACCATCTTTTTTTGTTTTTTACTCGAGTTTACATGATGGGATTTTTAATCTGTGAATAACAGGGAAATTTTGTTCTTATAAAATAATACGGAGAGGAAAGGGCTTGGGGGGGGTTGATTTTTGCTTTGATTTCACTGTTTACATGTTCAAAAAAAAAAAAAGACTTCAATCAATAATTTAGCTTGAAATGTATTTTGCTGGTATTTTCCCCCTCTCCATAGCAGTGAAAGCAGACGTATGAGTGGACCTGTCCTGAACATGTGGAAGCCCTGCTTTAAACACACTCTGTAGAAATGCTTCTTCTTTTCCTTCTCATTCTCAGTCGATTAGATCTGATTATGAACAGACGTACAGTGAAGGCTTTATCAGAGAAATCAGAGGTGTGTGGGTGTGTGGTGGGTGGCATTTTACACACACACACACACACACACACACACACACACACACACACACACACACACAAAGAAAAAAAAACAGCCTTCCTCCCAGTTTTTTCTCTTAACGGAGGAAACAAAGTGCTCAGGTTTGAAGCAGATTTCAGAGGATCTGAACGGTCTTTGTGATAATGAGCTGTTTTGTCTCGTGTATTTTGTTTCTCACTGTCCTTGAATTTATATGAAGAAATATATTTGGAATGATTTTCCATCCTCCAAAAAAGTTTAGATGTGTCGCTTTTACTTTAATTGTCTGAATGTCATGGATGAAAACAAAAACACTGAAACAAACGGTGACTTTGTGGTTCAACCAAATGCCTGTTTCTCCATCTGTTGAAGTCTGTGGACTTTTGCGTAAAACAATGTCACAGTTTCCATCTCAAAAGTCATCATTTTTAAATAACGCTTTTCTGAGACGGACTGAGATTACAAGACCGGCAGTTTGTTTTAGACACATTTAACCATCTGGTCAAATCTCCCCTTCAAGTCAAGATGATTCTAGTTAAATACAACTACCATTAGCAGTGAAAAATAAAATGAATTACACAAGCAAACAAAAATAAAACTATCACAAATTATACAAAATGAAACTGAAATGAACTGGAAATAAAATCAGGTTTATTTTCTGTATCCTCACTAGGTTTACATTCATTCACCTTTAGAATGGATATCTTACACAGTGAATTCTTTAAATCTTACTTTTTTTTTTTAATGTTTCACCTTTAGAGGTTCTCATCTTTATTTAAAATAATTTTAATGCTTTATGGAATAGTTTATTTTATGATTTAATTCATGAATTACTACATTTATTACAACCTCTGCAACTATTTAATTGTAAATAAACAATTGATTAATTGCGAACTTTATTTGATTGTGTATCTGACAAGATTTAATGACACACCAACACATTTGTGACCTGTTTGTTGTTTGTATATTCACCTGTTCCATTCCACTTCATTTGTAATTATTTTTGTCATTTCACCACACCGCATTCCAAAGCTTATACCTGAAGACCCACCAGGCCAACATCATATTAATGACACCTCATCTGAAAGGTAATCGCCTCTAATTTTAGAATATTTCTAAAGTACAACTTGACCTTCATCAGGTTGAAT
Source organism: Sphaeramia orbicularis (assembly GCF_902148855.1). Lineage (NCBI taxonomy): Eukaryota > Metazoa > Chordata > Actinopteri > Kurtiformes > Apogonidae > Sphaeramia > Sphaeramia orbicularis. The sequence goes on along the minus strand of NC_043959.1, from coordinate 61,748,224 downwards.
TTAGGGGGAAAAAAATTTGTCTTCCTTCATTTTCATTTTATTTTTCTAACCCATTTTTCCAAATGAATATAACCTGGAATGGACCATTAAGGTGACCTCATGACCTCCAAACAGGTCAGACTGTAAAATGACTTTAAACAGTTAAAATACAGAGAATCTAAGCTTTCTAACAAAGTACAGCATCAAAGCTTTGACTGGGAGTTTATGGATTTAATATTATAAAGGTAAATATTACACATTTTATTAAAAAGGTTATAATGATAAAATAATAATATAAAATGGTGACTGGACTCCTGGTAATCCAGTGGGAATGGAGAGGCTAATCAGAAATGGTAAATTACAGTTAATGTTAAATTAATTCGATTACATTGTACCTTTGAAATGTTGATTATTTTACTCAGGTACAGTAAAGGACAGCTACAGAACATCCCTGTTACCATGGTAACAGACTTTCATTTATGCTCCGTGTGCTGTTTGATCTTCTCCTTTATTTTCTAACAGTATTCTGTTCGGTCCATGTTGACTTTTCGCCCACAACATTCTGAACTTATGTTTCATTCCATGGAATCGAATAAAAGGAAGAACACACAGACATCTGTGAACTTACTGAGTATGTGATGTCACATGTGTTTGTTGTGATAATGTTTCTGAAATTATGAGCTTTTTTTATCCTTGTTTGCCAATGATAGAAAAAAAACAAGTGACAATAATGTTGTTAATGCTTCTACTGAACATTTATACTTCTGTTGGTTCATTTCTCCGTTACATCTGAGGTCCTCCTGGTTTCAGAGGCTGCTGGTTCTGGGTTTGGTTCAGGTGTAGGGATGGAATCCAGAAGAATTTAACCATTCTGACTCCATTATCGATTTTGCTGATTGATCTGATTCCTTATCAATTCTCACTGGGTGAAGGAATAAAAGAGTACAAACAGGTGTTTGCATTAACTGTCTGTTAGATTTCCATCTGCACAGAAAATAGAACATATACAGTATGAACTAAGAATAAGAACAGATGACACTGGGCCCGTTTTTGTTTTTTTTTTGGGGGGGGGCATACAGTAAAACTCCAGACTCTTTACTAATTCCTCTATTTCCTCATTTCCACTACATGGAACCGGTTCCACTCTGCTCGTCTCCTGTTGTTGTGCTCCTCATTTCCTTTCCTCTACCTTCAGAAACTTGTATTTGAGGAGGTACGACGTTTGTTTCCCGCACCAGAACCAGAACTGGGCCCAGATGACGGCCTGGTGTTCACTCTGACACTAGATTCACAAGCACCGCTGAGTAGAGAATCAGATGGATCACATGTGGACGAATGTTTGAACAGACTGGAGGGATTCCACCTTTAGAAGAAATGGAAGCTCTGACAGAGTTCAACTGGACCTGGTGTGGTCTGTTTGGACCTGGTGTGGTCTGTTTGGACCTGGTCTGTTTAGACCTGGTCTGTTTGGACCTGGTGTGGTCTGTCTGGACCTGGTGTGGTCTGTTTAGACCTGGTCTGTTTAGACCTGGTCTGTTTGGACCTGGTGTGGTCTGTTTGGACCTGGTCTGTTTAGACCTGGTCTGTTTGGACCTGGTGTGGTCTGTCTGGACCTGGTGTGGTCTGTTTAGACCTGGTCTGTTTAGACCTGGTGTGGTCTGTTTAGACCTGGTCTGTTTAGACCTGGTGTGGTCTGTTTGGACCTGGTCTGTTTAGACCTGGTCTGTTTGGACCTGGTGTGGTCTGTTTAGACCTGGTGTGGTCTGTCTGGACCTGGTGTGGTCTGTTTGGACCTGGTCTGTTTAGACCTGGTCTGTTTGGACCTGGTGTGGTCTGTTTAGACCTGGTGTGGTCTGTCTGGGCCTGGTCTGTTTAGACCTGGTCTGTTTGGACCTGGTCTGTTTGGACCTGGTGTGGTCTGTCTGGACCTGGTGTGGTCTGTTTAGACCTGGTCTGTTTAGACCTGGTGTGGTCTGTTTAGACCTGGTCTGTTTAGACCTGGTCTGTTTGGACCTGGTGTGGTCTGTTTGGACCTGGTCTGTTTAGACCTGGTCTGTTTAGACCTGGTCTGTTTGGACCTGGTGTGGTCTGTTTGGACCTGGTGTGGTCTGTTTGGACCTGGTCTGTTTAGACCTGGTCTGTTTGGACCTGGTGTGGTCTGTTTGGACCTGGTCTGTTTGGACCTGGTCTGTTTGGACCTGGTGTGGTCTGTTTGGACCTGGTCTGTTTAGACCTGGTGTGGTCTGTTTAGACCTGGTCTGTTTAGACCTGGTGTGGTCTGTTTGGACCTGGTGTGGTCTGTTTGGACCTGGTCTGTTTAGACCTGGTCTGTCTGGACCTGGTGTAGTCTGTTTGGACCTGGTGTGGTCTGTTTAGACCTGGTCTGTTTGGACCTGGTGTGGTCTGTTTAGACCTGCTGTGGTCTGTCTGGACCTGG